>NC_069499.1:409600525-409710525 GCF_027579735.1 Bombina bombina | reverse complement strand
TCCTAAACCCAAATAAAAGAAGATTAAGGGTCCCCCCCTAAAAATCCTACAGCTAGATTATGAGTTATGCGCGCTAAAGGGAAATAAACAAATGCAAGAAAAGTTGCGTTATTTAACCCCCTATAGCGCAGCCATTACAAGTTTTTCAAAACCCGACTTGTGCGTGCGATATGGTGCTTTTAAGCTCCATAACGCACAAAAAACAAGCGCTGTTTTGATGTGCTCGTGCACGCTTCCCCCATAGACATCAATGGGGAGAGCGGGTCAGAAAAAAGTCTAACACCTGCGATTGTGGAAAGAAAAGTTCTGTAACGCAGCCCCATTGATGTCTATGAGGAAAAAAAAGGTATGTTTAAACCTAACACCCTGACATAACCCCCAAGTCTAAACAACCCTAATCTGCCACCCCCGACATCGCCGACACCTACCTACAGTTATTAACCCCTAATCTGCCACCCCCGATATCACCACCACCTAAATAAAGCTATTAACCCCTAATCTGCCACTCCTGATATCGCCGCCACTATACCTATTCCCCTGCACCCCAACATCGCCCACACTATAATAAATATATTAACCCCTATTCCGCTGCTCCTGACATCGTTGCAACTAAAAAAAGCTATTAATCACTAAACCTCTGGCCTCCCACATCACTATCACTAAATAAATCTATTAACCCAGAAACCGCCAGTCCCCCACATCGCAAAAATCTAAATTAAACTATTAACCCCTTACCTGTGAAATAAAACCTAAGCTAGCTACAATATAACTACTAGTTATATTGTAGCTAGCTTAAGTTTTATTTTTATTTCACAGGTAAGTTTGTATTTATTTTAACTAGTTAGACTAGTTAGAAAATAGTTATTAACTATTTACTAACTACCTAGTTAAAATAAATACAAACTTACCTGTCAAATAAATCCTAAGCAACTTTACACTAAAACCTAAAATTAAAAAACAAAACAAAACACTAAAATCACAAAAAAAAAAACAACAAATGAAATTATCCAAAAAAATAAAAATGATTCCTATTCTAATACCCATAAAAAAAAACACTCCAAAATAAAAAAGCCTATTCTAGAATAAACTACCAAGGGCCCTTAAAAGGGCCTTTTTTTTGGGGGGGGGTTAAAAGGGCCTTTTGTAGGGCATTGCCCTAAAGTTAACAGCTCTTTTGCTACAAAACAAAACAAACACCCCCTAACAGTATACAACCTCCCACCCTCCAAACTACCAAGGGACCTTAAAAGGGCCTTTTGGGGGCCCTTAAAAGGGCCTTTTGGGGGCCCTTAAAAGAGCCTTTTGTAGGGCATTGTCCTAAAGTTAACAGCTCTTTTGCTACAACCCCCCCCCCCAAACCCACAAAATAAAAATAAAGTAAAACCTAATCAACCCATTGCCCTGAAAAGGGCATTTGTATGGGCATTGCCCTTAAAAAGGCATTTAGCTCTTTTGCTGCCCAAGCCCTAATCTAAAAATAAAAACCCACCCCAAAACAAAAAAAATACATTACACAAAATAACAAACAAATTATCAAAAATAATAAAAAGTATTGCTATTCTAATACCCATTTAAAAAAATAAAAAAATAAAAAAAATAATAATCTAGCATAAACTACCAATGGCCCTTAAAAGGGCCCTTTGTAGGGCATTGCCCTAAGTTAAACAGCTCTTTTTGTGAATTACAACCCCCCCAACCCACAAAATAAAAAAACTATCTAAAAAACCTAAGCTGCCCATTGCCCTTTTAAGGGCATTTGGATGGGGAATTGCCCTTAAAAGGGCATTTAGCTCTTTTACAAGCCCAAACCCTAATCTAAAATAAAAACCCACCCAAAAAACCCTTAAAAAAAAGCCTAACACTAACCCCAACGAACCATTTACAGTTTTTGAAGTCCCGCTTGAACAATCTTCATCCAGGCAGCGAGAAGTCTTCATCCAGACGGCCTCTTCAATCTTTATCCCGGCGACGAAGTTCTCATCTAAACTGCGAGAAGTCTTCATCCAGGCGACCTCTTCAATCTTCATCTAGGCAGCATCTTCTATCTTGATCCCGTCGGCGTGGAGTGAGTCCATCCTGAAGACATCCAGGGCGGAGCATCCTCTTAATGTGGTCGCCGCCATATACTGAATCTTCAATACAAGGTACGCGATTCAAGATGGCGTCCCTTGCATTCCTATTGGCTGAAACATTTTGGCTGAAAAATTTGATGAATCATCCAATAGAATGAGAGCTGCTTAAATCCTATTGGCTGATTATAACAGCCAATAGTATTTTAGCAGCTCTAATTCTTATTGGCTGAATCAAATTTTCAGCCAATAGGAATGCAAGGGACGCCATTTTGAATCGCGTACCTTGCATTAAAGTTTCAGTGTACAGCGGCGACCGTATGAAGAGGATGCTCCACGCCGGATGTCTTCAGGATGGACATGCTCCGCACCGCCGGGATCAAGATTGAAGACTTCTCGCCGCCTGGATGAAGATCATTCAAGCGGGACTTCAAAAACTGTAAGTGGATTGTCGGGGGTTAGTGTTACGCTTTTTTTTTTAGGGTTTTTTGGGTGTTTTTTTTTTTAGTTTAGGGTTTGGGTTTGTAAAATGCCCATCCAAATGCACTTTTCAGGGCAATGGGTAGCAAAGTTTTTTTTTAGAGTTAGGTTTTTAATTTTGGGGGTTTGGTTGGGTGGTGGGTTTTACTGTTGGCGGGTCTTTGTATTCTTTTTTACAGGTAAAAGAGCTGTTTAACTTAGGGCAATGCTTTACAAAAAGCCCTTTTAATGGATATTGGTAGTTTATTGTAGGCTAGGTTTTTTTTTAATTTATTTTGGGTGGGCTTTTTTATTTTGATAGGGCTATTAGATAAGGTGTCATTCTTTTTTATTTTGGATAATTTTGTTTGTTATTTTTTGTAATTTAGTGTTTGTTATTTTTTGTAATTTAGTCTTTTTTGTTTTTTGTATTTAGATACTTTGTAAATTTTAGAGTAGTGTTAGGGTCTTTTTTAATATGTAGTTTAGTTTAATTTAATTGGTAATTTAATTTTAGTTTTATAATTATATTAGTTTAATTGTTAGTTTAAACTTAGTTTTTTTAATTTGACAGGTAAGTTTTAATTTAATTTAAGACAGGGAAATTGTAATTTTAATCTAAAGTTAGGGGGGTGTTAGGTTTAGGGGTTACTAGTTTAATTTAGTTTATTGTGATGTGGGGGCTTTTGGTTTAGGGGTTAATAGTTTATTTCAATATATTTCGTTGTGGGGGGGGCTTGCGGTTTAGGGGCTAATAGGTTTATTATAGTGGCAGCTGTGTAGGTCTTAATAATTTAAGTATAGTGGGGGAGAACGGCAGATTAGGGATTAATAATATTTAAATAGTGTTTGCGATTCGGTAGCGCAGCGATTTAGGGGTTAATAACTTTATGATAGTGGTGACGATGTTGGGGAGCATCGGAATAGGGGTTAATAATTATTTTTAGTGGCGGCGATGTCGGGAGCATCCGATTAGGGGTTAATAAATTTAATATAGTGTTTGCGATGTGTGAGGGCCTCGGTTTAGGGGTTAATAGGTAGTTTATGGATGTTTAGTGTACTTTGTAGCAGTTTAGTTATGAGTTTTATGTTACAGATTTGTAGCGTAAAACTCATAACTACTGCTTTTAGATGGCGGTACGGATCTTGTCGTTTTAGGCTGTAACGCCGTTTTTTAGCCAGAACGCAAAACTCGTAATGGCAGCGCTATGGGAACCCCATTAAAAAACGTAATTTTTAAGTTTGCAGAACTGACGTTGCATTACGGGCTAAAAGGCTTGCGGTACATCTATACCGATAATGGCTGCGTTGCTGTTTTAATGCTGAAAATACCTTATTTTCAGCATTAAAAGATGAACGCACAGACTTGCAATCTAGTTGCTATTGTTCAAAGTTAATAAAATATAAGCTTCTTTTTTTTATTATAAAACTGCACAAAGCAGTTATAAGCGGTTAAAGTGAGGGGATGTGGGGTGTTAGAATAAATGTTTTTAATTGGCAGCCCAGTGTTTTGCGAAATTACCCCCTGTGCTGCACTAGGTGCTTTGTCATGTCTCACGGCATGAGAACAAGGCTCCCATTGGAGCCTATGGAAGCATGCTTTCGTGAGCGCAAGGCTTCCAGGCAATGCGATTGTGAGGTTGCAATCACATTGCGCCTAACTTGTAATACCAGCGTACATTTATGTGCGCTGGTATTACTGACTCCACTCATAATCTAGGCCTATATGAAACAAAACAGGTATTTTTCTTATTTAGCTATGAGTTATTTATCAAACCTGGGAATTAAAGTATCATTAAATTCCAATTCCATGATATTCTATCTTGTTTATGAAGTACTATAGAATTAAAACCATTTCATACTTTTTAACTAATTGAATAAATAGACTCTAAATATACTGGCCATAGAATGACATAAATAGTGGCTATGATTTAATTCTCTTTTTAAACACCTTTTAAATAACATTAATACATAATTTAGTTTTACTATATTGTGAAAAATATTCATATGGATATTGGGCATAAGTAGAACAATTAGTTTGATGTGGTAATGACCTACACCTTATACTACTGACCCTAAGCAGACTAAAGCTATATACTCACGGAAGCTTCAAAACATTCCTAACATTCCCATGGTGCCTAAAGTTAAAAACCATTGTCAAAGAATCTAATAGAACCATTGGACTACAGGTCTTCAGCTCTGGTATTAATTGTTGAGGCCCAAGACCAAATCTCATTGCTATGCCATGCAGTCCTTAGTAGCCCATGGTCCTACATTACCATGTTTCTCACCTGATTTTTGAGATTAGGACCCCACCTTAAGGTGATCAAGCAATCTGAGCCCAATTATCACTAGAATCTACATATTTCATCATAGGAAAATTCATCATAACCCGATGATTAAAAGTAAGATTGAACATAGAACTGTTTATTACAGAATCATTCTTTACAAGACTATTAATCTTAGGATAATTAATATTATAGCTATTGCTTATATGACTCATAACTATTAATGATAAAATAACTGCTTCTTAAAGGTTTGATTGATTACATATTTTAGGCTTAAAGGGACAATACATATTATGATTAATGTTATATAATTTTGTCACTATGTAACATTAACCTAGCGGTATCTGTAAAAAGAATAAACAAAACAAAACAAAATTGACTTACCTTAGCTTCATCCCCGTCCTCTCCTGCTCCACTTTTTCAAAAACATGTCACAAGCCTATTAACTACCACATTGGTAAAGCAGCCAACTCTAGGTTAATGTTAAAATTGACAACTACGTTTACTGTCCCTTTAAATATATATTTTAAAAATTAAACATACTATATATAATACTATGTGAGGAGAGTCATACCAAGGTAATTTTGATTTTCATAGATATGATGCATCCATACTCAGTCATGACAGGGCTCAAGGATAAAACACAACACACAGTCATATAACACTGCACATACCTATGACACAAAACAGATATTTAACACACAATAGATCTATATCACATAATATACATGACACAACACAGTCATGTGACTAAACACACACACTAAAATTTGTTCACCCACCTGAAGGCAGAAATTGCAAAGACAGCAAGGGGAAGGAAAATGTAATGCAATAAATGTGCCAACATCATTTGGAGAAAACTACAGTCACATCAATATATTGTGACTGCATGTGACTCCCCCTTTACTGTTCCAGGTTAATACACCCTGCTCGCCTTACTATAGGTACAGTATATGACTATGCAGAAAAGAGACAGACTTCAGCTTAAGAATGTATTAGATATGTGATAATACTTTAATACAACTAAATAAAAAATATAACCTATAAAAACAGTTGTGAATCTTCCTTATCTGCATTCTAATAAGAAATATAGGTATGGGATAGAAATTCAATACTTCGATAACTAATAACTATTTTACATAGTTGTATTTTACATCGTTGTAAGTCAATATTTAGCAAATTACATATAAATAGATCATTTAGAAACATTGTCTCAAATCTGATCTGGTTAACAAAATTGAGTGGAACCCTTCTAATGTAGGTATTAGCTACAAATCTATCATATGTTCTAATTGACTGATTCTAAATAAATGTTATTTATTATTAATAATTATAGTTACTGAAAAATATACATATATTTTCAAATGATTTTTTAGAATTTTTAAGAACATAATTATTTACATTAATTATTAATATTTTAAAATATTTTATATTTAATAAATACATAAAGCACTTTAATATAACTCTTGTCAGGTTAGCACACAAGAAGAATTTGTGTATTCCTGTCTTACTAATTCTGCATACTTTGCATAAGTGCAGGTGAAAAATCCAGATAATTTCTTTAGAACCCTGCCAAATTCTCACAGCAAGCCCCTCATTCATATCTGCAAGGTTGTCAAGACACCTTCCGTTCTATCCAATGAGACTACTTTACCATACCAAACTTGACATGTGGATATCTTAGAGTTACAAATATTCACATAAACATATTTGTAAGCGTGTTGTGACAATTGTTTTTCTGAGCTTCTAGAAGTAGGCATTTGGTGCAACTTACTATGTACTGGGGTCCTCAATCAACTGTAGATGTTGATGGCAGGAACACTCAATAACAAAAAAATTGACAATGCAGGTTCTCATATTTGCAATGAGGCCCTTCTGAAACATCACAAGAGTCTTTGGGGTCAATTTATCAAGCTCCGTACTGAGCTTAATGCCCCATGTTTCTGGCGAGCATGAAGGCTCGCCGGAAACAGAAGTTATGAAGCGGCGGTCTAAAGACCACTACTCCATAACCTGTCCGTCTGCTCTGAGGTGGCGGACAGAAATCCGATCCGGTTGATTGACACCCCCATGCTAGCGCCGAATTGGCCGTGAATCTGCAGGAGGCGGCAGAACTGCTGGAGCAATGATAAATGCCGACAGCATATGCTGTTGGCATTTATAGATGTGCAGCGGACATTATATGGTACATCGTATCATGTCCGCTCCCACATTACTAAATTGACCCCTAAGAAACCAAGCCCATTGCATGAGATTGTAAGCCATACCAATGCTTTGAATATTGCAATGGTCCACCAAAGCATGTTTTTTGTTGTTGTAGTGCAAGTCCAGGAGTTTGTTGTCATGTGATTTAACTACCTCCTGGTGCTTCATAGACAGCCTGCAATGGTTATGTATGTGTTTACCTCCATTCCAAGTAATGGGGAACAATGTATTTCCCCATAAAAAAGAAAATACAGTATTGATAATAATGTAAAGAGTCCTAAAATGTCCTATTTTTTAAATAGCTAGTAAATATATTTGCATTAATAAAGATGCAATCTTCATAGTTCAATGTATTTGATTAATACAGTATATATTCTATACCATACAAGTTTTCTATTATTGCACATTTTATGAAGCAATACCGTCTTTGACTTCAGTAGTAGCCAGTCCTTTTTCCTAAAATTGCTAATTTCCTTCCCCTATCATTTGATTCCACAAATGAAAGCCACGCCCAATAACCTGGAAAGAAAAAAGTGACATTATTTATCCCAGACTTCTTTTCTCCAACTACTTGTTATTATTATTATTCTTTTTTATAAAGCTCCAACAAATTCAGCAGCGCTGTCCATGGGTAGAAAAGATAAAAGTACAACAATGATACAATATTTTTACGACACAAGACAAAATGTATCAAACAAATACTGGAGGAATTGAAGGCCCTATTCCCATGGGAATTTACAATCTACAAGGGTAGCAGAGATGAGAAAGATGCAAGGAGCCGGTAATTGTTGGATCTTAGGGGGTGGGCTGGAGTATATTTGTTGATTAGGGAGGGCAGGTGGGGAGGGCAGCATTGGTAAGGGCTTTGTAGGTTAGGGTGAAACTTTCTAATTTAATTCTGCTGTGAAAGGGGAGCCAGTTAAAGGACTCGCAGAGAGGTGCAGCGGATAAAGAGCATCAAGAAAGGTGAATTAGCATAGCAGAGGCCTTTTGGATGTATTCAAGGGAGGAAAGGGGGAGAGAGGAAGGCCAGTTAGTAGGTTTTTACAGTAGTTAAGTCAGGAAATTACCAGGTAATGGATTAGCTGCTTTGTGGAATTTTGGAGATATTGCATAGGTGGTTGCAACTGGATGAAAAGAGCTATTGGATGTGGGGTATGTAGGACAGATTGGAGTAAAGTGTAACTCCAAGGCAGCTGACTTGGGGTGATGGGGAAATAGTGGGGCCACCAACAGTGATAAAAAAGTTAGAAACCAGAGCAGAGCTAGAGGGGAGAATTAGAAGGAGCTGGGAGGCCATTCAGAAAGTAATGCCAGATAGTTTACAGGGGAACTCTAATAAGAATTATGAAGTGGTCAAAAAATTGGTGTTGTCCAATAGAACATAATGACTTATCGATCAGAGAGATTAAAGAGGTATTAAAGCCATTTTTTCCATTATGATGCAAATGTATCTGTTTAATCCTTGGGAAGATTTAACACATAGTTAAAATCCTGCTCGGGAGCCGCAGACAGTTCTGGTCGAGAGTGGGCAAGGCTGGGTATTGGTGGAGTTTTATTTCAATGGCAGTGTCTATTCAGAACCAACAGTTCTCTGCATGTCCTGAGTGGAAGTTTACCTATGTGCTTAATCCTTTTGCAGGGGTTAAACTTGTACAATTACAGGATCAGTAGTGCTAAAACAATATGTTCGAATGAAATAGCAGAGGTTAAGTACATAGAGATATTTATATGCAAGCAATGGTGAAATAATAAAATGCTTTTACACATTTGGAATGTTTATGTCCCTTGAAGTAAAAGCCATGATCACATGTCTGATTGTATGCGTTTATAGTATTTTCGCGTATATTGGATAATGTACAGAAAACAAAATACAGTATTTTACTGTTACATCTATTTTATTTTTATATGTAACATATTGTATTATAGAATTAAATGTCACTGCTTGTCTCTACGCTGATGAATGAATGTTTCTAAACCCAAATGTCTGTAGATGCTTGACCAATTCTGAGTGATGGAAAAAATACTTTGTTTGACATTAAATTTAAAAAAGCTTTGAACAAGTTTCTAGATGAGTCTATTAAAGTGCCTGTTGATGACCTCATAAACCTGCATTATTTACTTGTCTGGGATGCACATACTTGAATCATGTGAAGACTGTAGGAAAAAATAATCCTCTACCAGGTTTGAAAGTATTAATGTTGTGACTTCATCACAAATTTGACAGTTGAAAGAAACAGAGGAACCAATATACAAAAGAAATTAGATTTCTCTACCGGTGCAGCAGTGCACATTTATGGTGAAAAATCAAATTGTTGGCACTTTTTCTTTCTTATATTGAAAAAAATGCCATTTTACAATGCAGTTTATTTTTTAATAAAGATGTGTTGAATAAACCTGCTTATTATTTCATTTTAATAAAGATGTGTTGAATAAACCTGCATATTATTTATTTTTAATAAAGATGTGTTGAATAAACCTGCTTATTATTTCTTTTTAAATAAAGATGTGTTGAATAAACTGGCTTTTCTTTTCAGACCTCTGGATGCCTGTCCTGTTCCCCCATATAGGGTTAGATTACAATTGGAGAGCAAAAATATTAGCACTACTGAGTGCTAACACTACTCAAAGTTAAATTAACAGTGTTCTAATTCTTGCACTCATGTTACAAGTTGAAAGTTAAAAGTTATCACTCGAGTGAAAGCCTCAGATGCGCAAACATGTGGAGGTCAGGTAGCGTGGCAGCGCTAACTGCCTCTCCCTGTAAACTTCTATGGGCCTACTGCAAAACCCTCTTCCAGCTTTTGTTCTATTGTTAACCTGAAAGTACACTAAAGCCAAAGGTGCATTAAGAATAGGGGGAGATTTACCAAGTAGCGGATGCTGCTGCTATCAAACTGCGTAGTTTCCGGGTCACCGGAAACTGTAGTTAAGAAGCAGCGGTCGTAAGACCACTGCTCCTTAACTCGTCCACCACCTTTTATGGATACAAAATGATTGTGCAGTAGTAAATGCTGACAACTGTAGATAGGTAGATTACGAGTTTTGAGCGCTATAGGGAAATTAACAACCGCTACAGAAGCGGCAGTATTTCACTTCCCTATAGCGCTGCTATTACAGGTTTTGAAAAAGCAGGCTTGCGCGGGTGATATGATGGCGTTGAGCTCCATAACTCACCCAAATACAAGAGATGCGTTGACGTGCTCGTGCATAATTTCCTCATAGACATCAATGGGGAGAGCTGGCAAAAAAAAGCCTAACACCTGCAATCGCGGAAACAATAGCTCCGTAACACAGCCCCATTGATGTCTATGGGGAAAGAAAAAGTTAAGTTTAAACCTAACACCCTAACATAAAAAACACGTCTAAACACCTCATATCTGCTGCCCCCGACATCGCCGCAACCTACATAATGTTATTAACCCCTAATCTGCCGCCCTTAACATTGCCACCACCTAAATAAAACTATTAACCCCTAATCTCCCGCTCCCAATAGCGCCGCCACCTACATACAGTTATTAACCCCTAATCTGTCGCCCTTACATCACCGTCACCTACATTACAGTTATTAACCCCTAATCTAACACCCCAACGTCTCTGCTACTATACTAAAGTTATTAAGCCCTAAACCTCTGGCCTCCCACATCACTAGCACTAAATAAATATATTAACCCCTAAACCTAACTCTAACGTAACCCTAACCCTAAGCATAACCCTAACGTAACCCTAACCCTACCACCCCCTAACTTAAATATAATTTAAAAACATCTAAAAAAAATTACAATTATTACATAAATAATACCTATTTAAAACTAAATACAAACTTACCTGTAAAAAAAACCTAAGCTAGCTACAAAATAACTAATAGTTATATTGTAGCTATCTTAGGTTTTAATTTTATTTCACAGGTAAGTTTATATTTATTTTAACTAGGTAAACTAGTTAGTAAATAGGTATTAAAACTATTTACTAGCCACTTAATTAAAATAAATACAAAGTTACCTGTAAAATAAAACCTAACCTGCCTTACACTAAAACCTAACATTACAATAAAATAAAATGAATTAAATTATTAAAATACAATTATCTAAATTACAAAAAAAAAACACTAAATTACACAAAATAAGAAATGAAATTATCAAAAATAAAAACGAATTACTCCTAATCTAATAGTTCTATCAAAATTAAAAGCCCCCCCAAAATAAAAAAAACCTAGACTACACTAAACTGCCAATGGCCCTTAAAAGGACCTTTTGTGGGGAATTGCCCCAAAGAAATCAGCTCTTTTACTTGTAAAAAAATAATAATACAAACAACCTCCCCAACAGTAAAACCCACCACCCACCCAACCAAACCCCGCAAATAAAATTCTATCTAAATAAACCTAAGCTAACCATTGCCCTGAAAAGGGCATTTGGATGGGCATTGCCCTTAAAATGGCATTTAGCTCTTTTACATTGCCCAAACCCTAAGCTAGAAATAAAACCCACCCAATAAACCCTTAAAAAAACCTAACACTAACCCCCGACGATCCACTTTTCGAATACAGGACATCCATCCTTATCCAGCGGGCAGAAGTCCTCATCGAAGCCGGCAGAAGTCTTCATCCAAGCGGCAGAAATCTTCATCCAGATGACATCCGGTGCGGAGCATCCTCTTCCGATGGACGCTGTAGAATGAAGTTTCCCTTTAAGTGACGTCATCCAATATGGCGTCCCTTACATTCTGATTGGCTGTTGCAAACAGCCAAGAGGATTGAGCTTTCATCCTACTGGCTGATCCAATTAGCCAATAGAATTGAGCTCAAATTTTATTGGCTATTCCAATCAGCTAATAGAATGCGGAAGGGCCTTGGTTTAGCGGTTAATAGGTAGTTTATGGGTGTTAGTGTACTTTGTGACAGTTTAGTTATGAGCTTTATGGTACAGCTTTGTAGCATAAAACTCATTACTACTGACTTTAGATGGCGGTATGGATCTTGTCATTTTATGCTGTACCGCTCACTTTTTGGCCTCCCAGGCAAACTCGTAATACTGGCGCTATGGGAGTCCCATTGAAAAAGGTTTTTTTTAAAAGTGCGGTACTGACGTTGCGTGACGGACAAAAATGTGTGCAGTACACCTATTCTGGCAAGACTTGTAATAGCGGCGTTAGGGAAAAGCATTGTTATGGGCCATAACGATGCTTTTTCATTCATAAAGCAAAACTCGTAATCTAGCTGACTGTATGCTGTCTGCATTTAGCGTTGCAGGGCCTGCAACCCCTTGGATACAAAAATAAAGCAAAAAAGTATCCCAGCACTGTTTCTTTTGGATAACATACTTTATTGAAGATACAAAAGGTAAAATAAACAGCTAGGTTTCGTACCTACATAGCTCTTACTCATGCATGTATATACTTTTAAGCCTTTCCCAGCCAAACACCTTAATATATCGCATATCCCCTTAAAACACTTTTTATGCATTTATTTAAATAATAAACATATATTTTACATTCATAATGTATAAATATGAGTGAAATAATTTATTTTAATATGGATTACATGTGTTTTATTATACTTTTTATTGTAGCCCTTACACTTTACTTAAGGTATCAAGTTTCTCGTGCGCAACACATAATTTACAACTTGTAATATAAGCAATGTTTAGCATGGCAGTGTTATCTATAGGGCGTTCTAAAGAGATGTCGGCTGTGCTAAACATTCTCTGGTAATTCTGCTTTAGCCTTGACTGTTATATCAGATTGTGCTCTATTCCTAACTATTGAAAGCACACACCCTGCCATCAACAAGTAGACACTGTATACTGGAGGATGTATTTATGTAAGATGGAATTTCTGTTAGTTTTAACTTAAATTTAAAAGTGATCCCCTTTGTCCATGAAACATATTGTAATATATTAAATGGCCATTCTGTCATATGACATAGTTTTTTGCTACAATGACCCATTAATAAAGGCAGTAAAAAGATTGACTAAATAATTTTTACTCATGCAAATATCTACTTTTAATTGACTACTGTTACTTCAAACATATAAACAAAATATTGTTATATTTTGGTTGTGTTTTAGCGCATTTATTATTTCATAGCAGAGAACTAGTAAAACCTTTGAAAGGATGCTGCTATATTTTTTTTTTTAACAGAAACAAATGAGCAAGATAACAAAACCTGGAAATTAACCTTCTTGCACAAATAAACTGTAATGGCAAAAATGCTTCTAATAAAATGTATCAGTGTTTCAGTTTTACCTTTTAGTGTGCACAGCGCAAATTCACATATGACTTGTGCACCTGCATTTAAACACCCTGCATATTCAAAATGCTGGAGGTGGCCGCTTGTATTAGTCAGAAATTAATGAGTTATCGCCAACATTATATATGATCTCTGAGAAGGCGCATTGTTTGAATGCAGGTGCATTTGTACATATCCTCTGTGCAGAGCAAAAACAATGATAACTTTATTTGTAGCATTGTTGCTAATATATATGCATTGCAAAACTGCTTCTATTCATAGCTACCAAGGACTCATGAGTTATATTTCCTTAAAATAACATTAAACTGTGGAGTACAACTACAGTAGCATCAATACACTAAGATCTGTGCAAATTCAGATATTAGTGTGTTTCACTTTTACAAGAAGAATTCCGGCTCTGAAAAGAGACTAACGCGCCGCCTTCTTTCACATTCGGATCCTAACAAAATATCCGAATGCACATTCCGAGTTACTACTCACTATGCTGTTGCTAAGTGTACCTGCACCTCCCTTTAAAGGGACATTCCGGTCAAAATTTAAATTTAAATTTTAAATTTGAATAGAAACATATTTGCAATATAAATATATTAGCAAAAATGCTTCTAGTAAATGTTACAACTGTTTTAGTGTTAGCATGTGAAGAATAGCTAGATATTCTAATTCTACCAGTATTTTATATACTGCAGCTGTTCAGAGCAACAGTGGGGCTTGTATCATGTCAGCAATTAACAAATTGAGTCATTACTAGATGGTACAAGCACCTTAGGCAAGTGCTATGTTTAAAATGCTGGTATTTTTTCAAAATCAGTCTAAAGGACTGAAAAAGGATTCTAGTTATGTACACTAACAATCTCTTAATCCTGTGCATGGGTTACTAATAAAGGCATAATACTTTATTAAAAGTGTGTGTACAGTTAAATACTCAGGTACTCCTATGTAGTCTATAATACAAGTATAGTCTAAATATATCACACGGGATATATTCAAGACTATACTTGTATTATAGACTACATAGGAGTACCTGAGTATTTAACTGTACACACACTTTTAATAAAGTATTATGTTTTTATTAGTAACCCACGCACAGGATTAAGAGATTGTTAGTGTACATAACTAGTATCCTTTTTCAGTCCTTTAGACTGATTTTGTATTAGTATTGACAATTGATACATAGCACCTACTGTATATGCCACAGCATACAATTAATGAAGGCAAACAAATAATTTAAAGTGGCAGTATCTCTAACTTATATATTATAATTGAAGCAGTGCCATCAGTTATCCATGTTTAAAATGCTGGTGCACAGTGCATACTTAAATACACTTTGGAAAAAGGTACAACTTAGAAGATTTTTTGCTAATAAATGTATATTACAAAAATGCTTCTATTCACAACTTAAATGCATGCATGCGGATTCAAGTTTTGCCTGGAATTTCCCTTTAAAGCTGTTCTCTTATTTACAGAAGCCAGTTGGAAAAGATCTCCACGGGTATCGCTATCTTGATACACGCGTATTGTTGCTACAAAAGCAGCGTGCTTTCACAGATCAGTGATGTTACAAAACAGAAAGCAGAGGAGTAGAGTTTTTCACAGCTTAAAAGTTACATAACAGGAATAGTATAGGGAAATGTAGACTTCCGCTCTGTATTGTGCATGCTAAACTGAAGCGTGTGATAGATGACTCGCTAATCTGTGAATGCACACCGCTTCTTTCACAGGCAAAACATTATCATGCAAAGTCCATATACTTTAACCAGTCAGCTTTATTAATATTTTCATTGTTGTGCAGTCCAGGAACACATCGCTTGAAAAGCATCTTGTGTTGTTTATCTTATCTTCTTTTCCGTAGCCAGTTAGGTGATAAATATAGATGAGCTCCTGCCTACTGCAATCAATCACTGTGCATCATGTAAGATGTTCAAGGTTCTGGATTTCACAGAACATACTATCGCATCTCTGGGGAAAATAGAAAAACTACAAATTTCAGAGGAAATTTACTGGAAAGTGAGACAAAATAAATAATTAAAGTATGTTGCAATTTTGCATTTTTTGTTCACTATGCATAATTAAAAACAATTATGGGGAATTACGTTTTCAGTTTTATGACCCTTTAAAGTAGTTACTGAATAGGCACATCAAGAAGTGGAAGTTAAAACAACATAGAGGGGCAAACAATATCTTATTTACCAACTGCTTCCATGTTCACTGGTTAAACAGATTGAAATAGAAAGTATCCTCATGATAATGACAAAAACATGACTGCCATAAAGGGTGAAATATGAGTGAAATGAATTGTCTCATTATGCCAGCGGTCTCCGTATTCAGGCCCACAACAAGAACTGCCATTGACAGTCTAGGCACTGACTGAAAGGCCTTACTGTTGAAGCTTGTCTCTGTTGGAGCTCAGTTCCCTGGACGTATGGTCAATTTCTCTATTAATTATTTGCAGCATTCTGCCTGTGTGAGATTGTTTTCATCCTTAGTTTGATGAGCTATGTCGTATGGCTCCTATTGATTTCTCTTAATTGTCGTCTTCACCTACGTTTTACATTTTTTATGATTCCAAAGAAAACGAAAACAAAACTTTCTCAAAGTGATTATAGAAGAGTTATCTTGCATTCTGCCGGGGGGGGCATCATTTTTTTTATAAGAGTCCTTCAGTGACATCTTTACTAGGAGAATGTTATAGCTGATCTTACTTATTTTGCTATAAGTATTATGTTTACAATTTTTGCAGTGAATGTTTAATACCTATTTATTCCCTTCTATTTGCAACACACAGTAATGTGTAGTTCATTCTTGTTATGCATTCATTAAAGAAATGGGTAGATTTTAATTTAAAATGTTTAGTTAAAGGGACAGTTTACTCACAGCTTTTTATGGTTTAAAATGATAGATAATCCCTTTATTACACATTCCCCAGTTTTGCATAACCACTACGGTTATATTAATACACTTTTTACCTCTGTGATTACCTTGTTTCTATGCCTCGGCAAACTGCCCCCTTATTTCAGTTCTTGTGACAGACTTGCATTTTAGCCAATCAATGCTGACTCATAAATAACTCCACGGGAGAGAGCACATTATCTATATGACACACATGAACTAGAGCTGTCTAGCTGCGAAGAACTGTCAAAATGCACTGAGAAAAGAGGCGGCTTGCAAGGGCTTAGAAAATAGCATATGAGCCTATCTAGATTTAGCTTTCAACAAAGAATACCAAAAGAACAAAGCATATTTGATGACAAATGTAAATTGGAAAGTTGTTTAAAATTGCATGCCCTGGGGACGTGTCTAGGCCGCGGCCATGCTAAGACCTACAATTTAGTAGCTCTGACTACAGTCTAAATTATCTGCTGATTATCCTGATATCCACAACGCATCCATCATCATAGTTATTAATATATGCTGAGAAGTAGTTCTGGAGTCAGGGGATATCTTTATTTGAAAAATCGCATCACCAGAAGACCCAAGTTGATTGATATGGAAGCTAGCGGCCTAGGGCATTCTAAGTAGTCTAGTTTAAAATATCATCCTACTAGGCAGTATATCCTGATAAAGAGGTACTACGGTAAATAAGAAAAATAATAATTTGTCCACTCATACCCCTTTTGGTGATACATTTAGATAATTAGCTGATGTATCTGAGTGTGAAGAAACCAATTCATTCTTACAAATGTATTTATCAAAATATTTTCTGGGCTACTAATTTCAGAATACTTCTTATGCTATGTGCCTCTCTACAAACAATGTAGGAGTGTATAATTATTGTTTATTTCTTTTTATAAGGATACTGTATAAGTGGCTAAATTCCTGAATCAGTCTATTTGTAATATTTCCATTCACTTGTTATTACTGTATTTGGACAATTGTTATTTATTGTTCATTTTAAAAATCTCAATAAAAAAATTATAAATAAAAAAACAAACAAATTGCATGACCTATCTGATTCATGAACGTTTAATTTTGACTAGACTGTCCCTCTAAACATAGTAAAACAACTTTAAAGTATAGTGTCATTATATATTGTGACCCATTTTATTTAATTTAGCTCTTAAAATTGTGAATTTTCTACTTCTAGCGTTGTAAATGCACATGACAGACTTCTCAAGGCTATTTCTTCTACATTTCTTTCCCTAACTGACTACAGCAAATAGCTGCAAAACAAAGTACTTTATATTGACATCATGGGCCCCATTACATATGCGGCGGTGTCCGCAAAAGCCGGTGACACTGGTTCTTGCACTGTTTTGGTATCCTATATACAGCGCCGCATATAAATGAGGCACTTATATTTCACTCGTCACCCGCAATTTTTACTCCTATAAGCTAACATGGGACTGCATTGCAAATCGGTATACAATATTCCGCGCAAGGACTAACGTGGCGAAAATCGAGAAATCTTACTCCATTTTCACCTCGCCACACAAGACAGCCGCAGCAAGCCTTTGCGCTGAGCGGAGGGCGGAGCTGAAGACGGGTGACCGCTGAGCTGAAGACCGGCGACCCTGGAACTGAAGACCGGCGACCCTGGAACCGAAGACCTGATTTGAATAGCCAATAGAATTTCAATAGCTACCATCGTATTGGCTGATTTGAACAGCCAATAGGATTTGAGTAGCTTTCATACTATTGGCTGATTTGAATTTGAAAAATCAAATCAGCCAATAGGAATTCAAGGGACGCCATTTTTAATTGCGTACCTTGAATTCTCTATCCAGTGTACGCCGTTGATCATACGAAAAGGATCCTCCACGCTCCATGGCTCTGCGGTCGCCGGTCTTCAGTTCCAGGGTCGCCGGTCTTCAGCTCCGCGGTCATCGGTCTTCAGCTCTGCCCTCCCCTTCACGCAGGATGTTCCTGGAAGAAGAAAGAAGAGGTCACTGCTTGGAAGAAGACTTCACCGCCTGGAACAGGACCTTCTCCACCGGACTTCAGGAATGGTGAGTACCAACCTGGGGGTTAGACTTAGGTTTTTTTAAGGTTTTTTTTTGGGGGGGGGGTTGTTTTATTTAGATTAGGGATGGACAGTAAAAGAGCTAAATGCCCTTTTAAGGGCAATGCCCAAACAAATGCCCTTTTCAGGACAATGGGTAGTTTAGGTTTTTTAGTGTTAGGGTCTGATTATCTTGGGGCAATGCCCTGCAAAAAGCCATTTTAAGGGTTACAGGTAGTTTATTCTTAGAGTAGGGGGTGTTTTTATTTTGGGTGGCTTTTTTATTTTCATAGGGATAAGGTATAATTTTTTAAAATTTGGTAAGACTGTCCCTTTAATTTATGCTTAGAAGTAGTGTTAATTTATTTTATTTAAATAGTAACTTTAGTATTTTGTAATTTAGGTAATTAGGGTACATTTAGGGGGTTTTAGGTTAGGGGGCTAAGTCATTTATTTATTTGTGTTGTGGGCTTTGGCGGTTTAGGGGTTAATACTTTGATAGGTTTATTGTGTTGTGGGCTTTGGTGGTTTAGGGGTTAATACTTTAATTTGATAGTTTGCATTGTGGGTTAATGGTGGATTAGGGGTTAATAGTTTTAATAGGTAGTTTGCGATGTTGGGGTTGGCGGATTTAGGGGTTAATAATTTAGTTATTACTTGCGATTTGGGTTTGATGGCGGGTATAGGGGTTAATAGTTTAATTAGGCATATTGCGTTGTGGGGGGTTGTTGGTTTAGGGGTTAATACATTTATTATTAGCTGTGAGAGGGGGGATTGCGGATGTAGAGGTTTTACATGTCTGGCTTATTTTTGGGAGGCGTAGTAGACTTTTACGGGAGATTCTTTTTTTTTTTTACTTTTCTTAGGCGCCGGCAGTTACTAAAGTGGCGTAAGTCACTAGCGACTCCAGAAATTTGTATTTACGCTCATTTCTGGACATCGCTAGTTTATCCGACTTACGGCACTTTATGAACTGCCAGCAGGGTTTATTGGATACCCCGAGGTGAGATTACAGGCGGCGCGGGTTGCAGCGCTTGCTCTGAAGCCTGCGCCATACATGTAATCTCGCCCCATGAGCCTGGAAAGCCATGTCTCTTCCAGATCCATGACAAGATTAACTCCTCCAAATAACGTAAAAAAAAATATAAATATAAATATATAAATATCTGTAATTACAAGGTGTATAGTGTCCCTTTATTTTATTGCTGATCTTGAATCATTTTTACAATTTATGTGGTTGCGGAAATACATTTGCTAGAGTGATAAGTTTTAGCTCATGTGAGCAATAAGGCTTTTGGTCTGGACACATTGCTTGAACATAGCATTTTTCTCATGCTACAAGTGCCGGTGTTCTATCAGAATTTTCTATCTTGTCAGAATCTGCTACCATCTGCTATATATATATATATATATATATATATATAAATACAAACACAGGATACACGTTCATCATCTCCTTTTTCATGACCATGACAAGTGATTGAACTGTGTCCTGTATATATAAATATATATAATTTTTATATGGACTTTTGATTTGTTTTACAGTATCGTCACAATCAATTTCAACCGCGCATGCACACATATCCTAGCCGTAACAAAATCTGACAGGACAACTTACTTGTCAGAATCTGCTACCTCTCAGTGCGCATGCTGCTGATTTACATAATCGCATTCCACACATTCCTTTTTAACATATGTGGAGTGTGATTACGTAATACAGAGCATGCACAGTAATAGGTAGCATAATCTGACAAGTTATCAAATTCTGAAAGAACACTGGCATAATCACAAACATGTGATCATTAAAAATTATCATTCTACAAGAGATAACTTTTAACCAAAGCATTTTTTTCAGATATATGATACTGTGAAAATGTTAAACTGTATTAAAAATCTACCGTCTTAAATTTATTTTTATCCATTTAAAGTAGGGAGTGTAGGCTAACGGAAAACAGAACGTTAGGGAATAATGCAACATTTTCTGGTCACTGACATTAAAGGGACAGTCTACATCAGAATTGTTATTATTGTTATTTATTTAAAAAGATAGTTAATACCTTTATTACCCATTCCCCAGTTTTGCATAATCAACTCAGTTATATTAATATATGTTTTACCTCTGTGATCACCTTCTTTCTAAGCCTCTGCAGACTGCCCCCTTATCTGCTTTTGACAGACATGCAGTTTAGCCAATCAGTGCAGACTCCTAAATAACACCATGGGAGTGAGCACAATGTTATCTATATGACACACATGAACTAGTACTGTCTAACTGTGAAAAACTTTCAAAATGCTCTGAGCTAAGAGGCGGTTTTCAATGGTTTAGAAATCAGTTTGAGCCTACCTAGGTTTAGCTTTTCAAAAATACCACCAAGGGAACAAAGCAAATTTAAAGGGACACTGTACCCATTTTTTTTTCTTTCGTGATTCAGATAGAGCATGCAATTTTATGCAACTTTCTAATTTACTCCTATTATCAATTTTTCTTCGTTCACTTGCTATCTTTATTTGAAAAAGAAGGCATCTAAGCTTCTTTTTTGATTCAGTACTCTGGACAGCACTTTTTTATTGGTGGATGAATATATCCACCAATTAGCAAGAATAACCCAGGTTATTCACCAAAAATGGGCCGGCATCTAAACTTACATTCTTGCATTTCAAATAAAGATACCAAGAGAATGAAGAAAATTTGATAATAGGAGTAAATTAGAAAATTGCTTAAAATGGCATGCTCTATCTGAATCACAAAAGAAAAAAATTGGGTTCAGTGTCCCTTTAATGATAGAAGTCAATTAAAAAGTTGGTTAAAATTGCATGTCCTATCTGAATCATAAAAGTTTCATTTTGACTAGTTTGTCACTTTAAGCTATATATATATATATGTTTTGTTAAAATGTTACAAAAACATGGCTAATAATTGACAGGTACAATTATGCAAATAAAAAATTGACATATATCTTGATGAAGTATTATTATTAATATTATACTTTATTTATGAAGCGCAAACATATTCTACAGCGCTGTCCATGGATACAATTCATATAAAAGGACACTGAACCCAATTTTTTTTTCTTTTGTGATTGAGATAGAGCATGATATTTTAAAGAACTTTCTAATTTACTCCTATTAATACATTTTCCTCATTCTCTTGGTATCTTTATTTGAAATGGAAGAATGTAAGTTTAGATGCTGGACCATTTTTGGTGAAAAACCTGGGTTGTCCTTGCTGATTGGTGGATACATTCATCCACCAATAAAAAAGTGCTGTCCAGAGATCTGAACCAAAAAAAACTGCTTAGATGCCTTCTTTTTCAAATAAAGATAGCAAGAGAACAAATAAATTTGATAATAGGAGTAAATTAGAAAGTTGCGTAAAATTGCATGCTCTATCTGAATCACGAAAGAAAAAAATTTGGGTTCAGTGTCCCTTTAAATAAAACAATACAAGACTTGTAAGAGACAGGACAAAATTTACAAATACATACAGGAGGGATTGAGGGCCCTATTCACATGGGAACTTACAATCTAGAGTAAAGCTTTGTTTATATATAAGTAATTATTAATTTGTCATTAAAGGGACATGATACCCAAATATTGAAGCACATGAAAGTAATTCAGCATAGCTGTAAAAAGCTGACTAGAAAGTATCACCTAAACATTTCTATGTAAAAAAGGAAGATATTTTACCTCAAATTTCACATCCCACTGTAAAGAGACTTTAAGCAGCCTGTCAGGATGATTGTCCCAATACATGAAAAGGGCGTGTGCATCTGTCATGTGCAGGTATTTAGTTTAAAGGGACAGTCAACACCAGAAATGTTGTTGTTTAAAAAGATAGATAATTCCTTTATTACCCATTCCCCAGTTTTGCAAAACCAGCACAGTTATATTAATATACTTTTTACCTCTATGATTATCTAAGCTTCTGCAGACTGCCCCCTTATTTCAGTTCTTTTGACAGACTTGCATTTTTAGCCAATCAATTCTGACTCCTAGGAGCTTCATGCGTCTGAGCTTAATGTTATCTATATGAAACACATGAACTAACGCCCTTTATTGGGGAAAAACTGCAAAAATGCTTTCAGATTAAAGGCGGCCTTTAAGGTCTAAGAAATGAGCATATGAACCTCCTAGCTTTAGCTTTCAACTAAGAATAACAAGAGGAAAAAAGCAAAATTGGTAATAAAAGTAAATTGGAAAGTTGTTTAAAATTACATACCCTATCTGAATCATGAAAGTTTTTTTTTTACTTGACTGTCCCTTTAAGTAAGTTCAGTGAAATCTCATGTGATCTCAGCGAAGGCAAAGCATTACCTCAGCACTGCTAAAGGTGATTGGTTACTATTTTTTTTTTAACTTGCAACTTTACAGCAGCAGAAGTATAACTGTTTACACAGCACTTACTGTGCTGAGCTAAAGAAATTGTGAGGTAAAATATCTTTTTTACATAGCAATGCTCAGGTGATATTTTCTTCTCAGCTTTTTACAGTTATGCTGCATCTCTTTCTAGTGATTTAGTATATGAGTATTATGTCTCTTTAAAGGAACATAAAATCCCCAAAAAATGATTTTATGATTCAGCTAGAAAATGCAATTTTAAACAGCTTTCCAATGTACTTCTATTATAATGTTTCTTCATTATCTTGTTATCCTTTGTTGAAAAGTAGGAAGGTAAGTGCATGAGTGTTCATGCTCACGTGTCTACAGCATTATTTGGCAGCAGTTTTGCAGCAATGTTATATATAAGCAAGAGCACTAAATAGCAGCACTATTTCCTGTCATGTGCTGCTCCAGACGTGCATGCTACCTATCTAGATATCTCTACAACAAAGAATAACGCGAGAGCAAATCTGATAATACAAGTTAATTGGAAACATTTTTAAAAAAACATTCTCTATCTGAATCATGAAAGAAAACATTTGTGTTTCATGACCCTTTAAATACTGTTTATATTATGTCCACATATCTATCCCCTTTTTATGGAGTAGTTGGTTACTCTAACGTTTATTCAGAAAGATTAACAATCAGGGGCATAATTAGAACTCAGTGGGCCCCAGGGCAAAGGCTGTTGGGGGGCCCTCATTTCAACAGTACCAGTGTACCAGAAGATATGCACTGACCTGCACAAATTTTTTTTTATTTTAATAAAGTGTTTTTTTATGGTTTGTTGTTTTTTTTAGCCCTAATTTAATTTTTTTGCCGTTGGTCATAAAAGGGTTAGATGAAAAATGTCAAACTCTCTGTAGGTAAATACCTTGGTGTTTAGAAAGAGCATTCTTTTCCCTATTACCTTAATAGGGTTTTCTCTCTGAAATACCTTGGGTGCCTGATTTTGCCAAATATTTACTTCTTTGTAGCAGTTTTGAATAGGGTGACTGCTATGACGCTTAAAGCCTGAGCATAGTAAATTTTAGCATTAAACCAATAATTCCATCCTCATTGTATTTGGCCTATATTTACTATAAATTATTTGGAAACCTAGACTTATGGGGTATTCCTACAATTAGGACAAAATAATAATACATTTTGAGGTATTTTTCTGTAGCTATACTTTTAGGAATGAATACAAGGAAACCTGCAAAAATGCTTTTTTTTTTTTTTTTTTTTAATTGTCCCACAAATGTAATTGTTATTTAATGTACCCATATAGTGTATCATAAGAAAGGCCTGCTTGTCTGTTAAGAAACAGTATATAATGTGCATGGTTGCACTTAACCAGATAAACAAGGTGAAACCAATACTGGGAAAAACTTTTGTCCTTAACCCCTTAATGACCAAGGACGTACGCCACACGTCCTCAAAAAAAATACAGTTAATGACCGAGGACGTGTGGCGTACGTCCTTGGTCTGGAAAGCAGCTGGAAGCGATCCTGCTCGCTTCCAGCTGCTTTCCGGTTATTGCAGTGATCGAGGCATCCTGCAATAACCCCCCTTGGCCATCCAATGCAGAGAGAGCCACTCTGTGGCCCTCTCTGCACCGGACATCGGTGGCCGGTATCGTTGGTGGATGGGAGCAAGTCTGGGAGGCGGGTGGGCGGCCATCGATGTGCCGAGTGGAGGGGGGCGGGATTGGGTTGGACAGACGGGAGCGCGCACGGGAGCCGCGCGCGTGCACGGGGGCGGCGGGCCGGCGCGTGCACAGGGCGGGAGCGGGAGGGAACCGCTACACTGCAGAAAAATAAAGCTGTTAAAAGTAAAAAAAAAAGTTTTGAAAGTTATAAATAAACAGCTAAGGGATCTGGAAGGGGTGGGGGGAGCTACACTACAGAAAAGGGCATTTTTTTTTTAAAAAGGCACATTTTTTACTAAACTGGGTACTGGCAGACAGCTGCCAGTACCCAAGATGGCGCCCATTAAGGCAGAGGGGGAGGGTTAGAGATCTGTTTGGTGGGGGATCAGTGAGGTTGGGGGATAAGGGGGGAACCTACACAGCAGCATATGTAAATATGCTAAAAAAATACACACACAAAAAGCCCAAATATAGCTTTTATTTTAGTACTGGCAGAGTTTCTGCCAGTACTTAAGATGGCGGGGACAATTGTGGGGGAGGGAAGAGAGCTGTTTGGGAGGGATCAGGGGGTCTCATGTTTCAGGAGGGAGGCTGAGCTCTACACTAAAGCTAAAATTAACCCTGCAAGCTCCCTACAAGCTACATAATTAACCCCTTCACTGCTAGCCATAATACACTTGTGAAATGCAGCGGCATTTGGCGGTCTTCTAATTACCAAAAAGCAACGCCAAAGCCATATATGTCTGCTATTTCTGAACAAAGGGGATCCCAGAGAAGCATTTACAACCATTTGTGCCATAATTGCACAAGCTGTTTGTAAATGTTTTCAGTGAGAAACCTAAAATTGTTTTTTTTAATTTGATCGCATTTGGCGGTGAAATGGTGGCATGAAATATACCAAAATTGGCCTAGATCAATACTTGGGGTTGTCTACTACACTACACTAAAGCTAAACTTATCCCTAAAAGCTCCCTACATGCTCCATAATTAACCCCTTCACTGCTGGGCATAATACATGTGTAGTGCGCAGTGGCATTTAGCAGCCTTCTAATTACTAAAAAGCAACGCCAAAGCCATATATGTCTGCTATTTCTGAACAAAGGGGATCCCAGAGAAGAATTTACAACCATTTAAGTCATAATTGCACAAGCTGTTTGTAAATAATTTCAGTGAGAAACCAAAAGTTTGTGAAAAAAATATTAAAAAAGTGAACGATTTTTTGTATTTAATCGCATTTGGCGGTGAAATGGTGGCATGAAATATACCAAAATGGGCCTAGATGAATACTTTGGGATGTCTACTAAAAAAAAATATATACATGTCAATGGATATTCAGAGATTCCTGAAAGATATTAGTGTTCTAATGTAACTAGCGCAAATTTTGAAAAATAATGGTTTGGAAATAGCAAAGTGCTACTTGTATTTATGGCCCTATAACTTACAAAAAAAGCAAAGAACATGTAAACATTGGGTATTTCTAAACTCAGGACAAAATGTAGAAACTATTTAGCACGGGTGTTTTTTGGTAGTTGTAGATGTGTAACAGATTTTGGGGGTCAAAGTTAGAAAAAGTGTGTTTTTTTTCAATTTTTTCCTCATATTTTTTCATAGTAAATTATAAGATATGATGAAAATAATGGTATTTTTAGAAAGTCCATTTAATGGCGAGAAAACTGTATATAATATGTGTGGGTACAGTAAATGAGTAAGAGGAAAATTACAGCTAAACACAAACACCGCAAAAATGTAAAAATAACCTTGGTCCCAAACGGACAGAAAATGGAAAAGTGCTGTGGTCATTAAGGGGTTTAAGGGACACTAAACCCAAATTTTTTATTTTGTGATTCAGATAGAGCATGCAATTGTAAGCAACTTTCTAATTTACTCCTATTATCAAATTTTCTTTGTTCTTTTGCTATCTTTATTTGAGAAAGAAGGCATCTAAGCTAAGAAGCCAGCCAATTTTTGGTTCAGACTCTGGGCAGCACTTGTTTATTGGTGGGTGAATTTATCCACCAATCAGCAAGAACAACCCAGGTTGTTCACCAAAAATGGTCCAGCATCTAAACTTACATTCTTGCTTTTCAAATAAAGATACCAAGAGAATGAAGAAAATTTGATAATAGGATTAAATTAGAAATTTGCTTAAAATTGCATGCTTTATCTTATTCACTAAAGAAAAAAATTTGGGTTCAGTGTCCATTTCAGAAGTTAAAAGTTCAGACACTTTTCTCAATGCATTCGGTAACGGCTGGTTCTGCAAGGTCTCAGAACTGTCAGCTTGTAGTACAGGACCTTGGAGCCATGGCACCTCAAATATTAATTATTTTTCCAAACATTTAAAGAATTTAATATACATCCTTGTATAAAATAATTTATTTCCTATGTCTGGCTCCTCAGTATCATAAGCATGTCCCAAATGCCAAATAAATTTATCAACCCCTTGTTTGATGAACCTAGGAAATTATGCAGACAAATGTGTTTCACTATGGCAAATTGTCTAGAAGGACAAGGTAATTTCATTTGTATTGATCGATTACAATGTAATTCTGTATTTAGGGTAGATGTGTAAATTAGATAATTATTTCACTTTTGTGTAATAACACTGGTTTGTGCTGTGTACTAGGATAGCTTCAGTCTGGTTCAATATTTTGCATACATAAAACAATCCAAAAAGGTTAACAGAGTTAATAAGGGGCAGGGAGTATGTTTGCCAGTTAACCAAACAATAGAATGTGCTTAGAGGAGAAAGCGGAAGTCTGTATACTATTTTAAAGTATACGTTGTTTCCTAAGATGATAAATAAATATTATTTTAGTTACTAGGTTTGTTTATCATTTTATTCTAATCCTTAGTTAAATGAAAACATAAGAGTATTTTTTTTATTTTAACATTTTACCAAGTAAAACTTTTTGTAACAGTAGAGAATAATGAAATATATATATTTTATTTTTTTGGGGGGGAGGTGTTGGACCATATCTCACCATAACTTTTCACGTTCCTTAAAGGGACAGTATAGGCAAAATTCAACTTTTATGATTCAAATAGGGCATGCAATTTTAAACAACTTTCTAATTTTCTTTTATCATCAAATTTGCTTTGCCCTCTTGGCATTAGTTGTGGAAAGCTAAACCTAGGTAGACTCATCTACTAATCTCTAAGCTGTTGAACTGCCTCTTATCTCAGTGCATTTTGACAGTTTTTAACAGTTAGACACTGCTGTTCATATAGGTAACATTGTGCTCACTACCGTGGAGTTATTTAAGAGTCAGAACTGACTGGCTAAAATGTAAGTCTATCAAAAGAACTGAGATAAGGGGGCAGTCTGCAGAGGCTTAGATACAAGGTAATCACTTAGGTAAAATGTATATTAATATAACTGTGTTGGTTATGTAAAAATGGGGAATGGGTAATAAAGGGATTAGCTATCTTTTTAAACAATAAAAATTCAGAATAGACTGTCCATTTAAACAATTAAAGGATACTGTATTCTTTAATTCCTTTTTCATTCTCTGTAATGTTTTGTCTACCTAATACCTTTTGTACATCAGCTAAAATCAGGTCAGTGGCTTATATGTTTAGCAACAACAAAATCCATCTACTGAAGAACTGGTGGCTGTTTTATATAATAGCAACAGTCAGAGGATACTGTTGCTATTATGAACTACCAGCTTTCACACTTTCACAGACAGTAATAGCTGTTTGTAAGTAGCTTGAGTGTATTGGCTGACCTGCTGCTATTGCTATTAGCAAGGCTGTTGCTATGCTGCAGTTCCGTTAGTATAACTAGAGACTTGATAGCATCTAGGCCAATGTGTTTTTGTGTTGCTAAAAGTATAAAATGTTTGTAAACCATAACCCCCTGTGATAGACTTAGTTAAAAAAAATTGAACTTTTAAACAAAAGTTGAAACCTTCAAATTACTGATACAGACTAGATTCCTCATAGGACCTGACCAGCTGCATTACACAGACTGGCAATAAATCCAAAGCTGTTCACTGTGTATATTTGAATTAAAGCTGTTGTTCACATTAGGCAGAAATTGTAATAAACATATGGAAAAAGCTTCTGGGATTTACAGATGTATCCAGATTTGAATAAAATGCATACCCTACAGTTGTCTGCACTGTAGCCATCTATCTAAGCATATTATAAGGTTGTGTTTAGCTGAGCATTTCATAGGTATTCTCTGAACATGTACTGTAGCCTGCCAAAGCATTTAGTTTAAATACACACAGCACATATTTACTATTACATTGCTGCAGGAATAGGTAGCTTTTATGTTTCTGAATATTAACAATTGAAATGCAACTTTAATGTTACATATTTATTCAATATGTACATTTAAAACTATATTTAATTGTTAAAGTGAAGGTCAATTTTCATGTGAAAGTGACGTTTTTTGAAAAAAAACAGGTGCTCTTTCATTCATGAAAATTTACATAGCACCGTATTTTAAAAATACTTACCTTGTTCTTCTGAAATGCCGGATCGCCGTTCTGAAATGATGCCCCGTCTGCTTTTTCCTGGTTTACTTACCCAGCAATGACCAAACCGGCCTCCTCCAATCACGGCGTTGTCTCAGGCAATGATTACCCCGGGGGGAAGCCGTGATTGGAAGATGCTGGAATCATCATTGCTGATGTATGAAGAGGCTTGCAACGGTCTGGTGAAGCAATGGAGCGGCTTCAAGAAGAAAAGGTAAGTATATTTAAAAAAAAATGGCTGAAATGTCAATTTTCATAAATGAAAGTGCCCTTATTTTTAATATTTTTTTTTAAAAACCGGACACTTTCACATGAAAATTAACCTTCACTTTAAAAGATCTATATATGAAATCATTTCAATAATAAGAAACCCCCATATATTAAAGGGATATAAACCCCAACATTTTTCTTTCATGATTCGGATAGCGCATGCAATTTTAAACAACTTTCAAATTTACTTCTATTATAAATTTGTCTTAGTTTTCTTGGTATCTTTTGTTTAAAATTTCTGGAGCACTATATGGCAGCAGTCTTACAAGAATGTTATCAATTTCCAGAGCACTAGATGGCAGCACTATTCATGCCATGTAGTGCTCCGGATGCCTACCTAGGTATCTCTGAAACACAGAATATCATGGGAACAAAGCAAATTTCATAATAGAAGTAAATTAGAAACTTTTTTTTTTTAAATGGTATGCTCTTTCTGAATCACAAAAGAACATTTTTGGGTTTCATATCCCTTTAATTAGGTAATCTAAGGTCAGCAGACAAAATAAGAGCATTAGATCTAGATTACAAATGGAGCTCTATTGTGTGCTAACATTAAATCAATATTGCTTTTATTTTTGTGCTCATATTACAGATTGAAAGTACTTTGTATTCCTTGAATGAATGTCTAGGGAGCTGTAACATCTGGATGTTGGAT
Organism: Bombina bombina; assembly: GCF_027579735.1. Lineage (NCBI taxonomy): Eukaryota > Metazoa > Chordata > Amphibia > Anura > Bombinatoridae > Bombina > Bombina bombina. The sequence goes on along the minus strand of NC_069499.1, from coordinate 409,680,896 downwards.
AGCGCTAAATCCCTAACATAATAGACATCTAAGGGTGTGCAGTGAAAAACTCATGTTAGATATCTCTCAAGCAATAAGCTAATGGTGCACTAAACCTCCTATCAAATATTAAAGTTCTGGACTTAGATATAAACTATGGTTTTTAAATTAAATTTAGGTTTAACCCCTTAATGACCAGTGCCGTACCCTGTACGACACTGATAGTTATGCCCTTAAGGACCAGCAGCTGCAGTCCTGGGCTTCTGACTGCTGCGATATCGCTCAAAATAGCGAGATTGCAATATTTCTGCATGCCCCACGAGTGGGGCACTGCAGAAATAGATTTGCAGAGGATTGAACTTGATTCTGATTGGCTGATTCCATCAGCCAATCAGAATTTTCCTACCTTAATTCCGATTGGCTGATAGAATCCTATCAGCCAATCGGAATTCGAGGGACGCCATCTTGGATGACATCATTTAAAGGAACCGTCATTCGGCGAGTAGGCGTCGGTTGAAGAGGTTGGATCCGTGTCGGTTGGAAAGAAGATGGCTCCGCTCCGCTCCAGAAGAAAGAAGATTGAAGATGCGGCTTGATAGAAGACTTCATCCCGATGATGGACTTATGACTTCCGCCCGATGATGGAGTTCTTCAGCCGCCACTTGGATCCAGACTTCAGCCAGAGGATGGACGTCACTCTTCAGCCCCCCGCTTGGGCTTGGATCAACACTTCCGAGGCTTGGATCAAGACTTCCGAGGACGGATCGGTGAACCTGGTATGGTGAAGATAAGGTAGGAAGATCTTCAGGGGCTTAGTGTTAGGTTTATTTAAGGGGGTTTGGGTTAGATTAGGGGTATGTGGGTGGTGGGTTGTAATGTTGGGGGGGGGGGTATTGTATGTGTTTTTATTACAGGCAAAAGAGCTGAATTCTTTGGGGCATGCCCCGCAAAGGGCCCTGTTCAGGGCTGGTAAGGTAAAAGAGCTTTGAACTTTTTTAATTTAGAATAGGGTAGGGCATTTTTTTATTTTGGGGGGCTTTGTTATTTTATTAGGGGGCTTAGAGTAGGTGTAATTAGTTTAAAATTGTTGTAATATTTTTCTAATGTTTGTAAATATTTTTTTATTTTTTGTAACTTAGTTCTTTTTTATTTTTTGTACTTTCGTTAGTTTATTTCATTTCATTTATTTGTAGATATTGTATTTAATTAATTTATTGATAGTGTAGTGTTAGGTTTAATTGTAGATAATTGTAGGTATTTTATTTAATTAATTTATTGATCGTGTAGTGTTAGGTTTAATTGTAACTTAGGTTAGGATTTATTTTACAGGTAATTTTGTAATTATTTTAACTATTTTAGCTATTAAATAGTTTATAACTATTTAATAGCTATTGTACCTGGTTAAAATAAATACAAAGTTACCTGTAAAATAAATATTAATCCTAAAATAGCTATAATATAATTATAATTTATATTGTAGCTATATTAGGGTTTATTTTACAGGTAAGTATTTAGCTTTAAATAGGAATAATTTATTTAAAAAGAGTTAATTTATTTCGTTAGATTTAAATTATATTTAACTTAGGGGGGGTGTTAGTGTTAGGGTTAGACTTAGCTTTAGGGGTTAATCCATTTATTACAGTAGCGGCGAGATTCGGTCGGCAGATTAGGGGTTAATAATTGAAGTTAGGTGTCGGCGATGTTAGGGAGGGCAGATTAGGGGTTAATACTATTTATTATAGGGTTATTGAGGCGGGAGTGAGGCGGATTAGGGGTTAATAACTTTATTATAGTAATGGTGCGGTCCGCTCGGCAGATTAGGGGTTAATAAGTGTAGGCAGGTGGAGGCGATGTTGAGGGGGGCAGATTAGGGGTTAATAAATATAATATAGGGGTCGGCGGTGTTAGGGGCAGCAGATTAGGGGTACATAGGGATAATGTAAGTAGCAGCGGTTTACGGAGCGGCAGATTAGGGGTTAAAAAAATATGCAGGTGTCAGCGATAGCAGGGGCGGCAGATTAGGGGTTAATAAGTGAAAGGTTAGGGGTGTTTAGACTCGGGGTACATGTTAGAGTGTTAGGTGCAGACGTAGGAAGTGTTTCCCCATAGAAAACAATGGGGCTGCATTAGGAGCTGAACGCGGCTTTTTTGCAGATGTTAGGGTTTTTTTCAGCTCAAACAGCCCCATTGTTTTCTATGGGGGAATCGTGCACGAGTACGTTTTTTAAGCTGGCCGCGTCCGTAAGCACCGCTGGTATCGAGAGTTGCAGTGGCGTTAAATTATGCTCTACGCTCCCTTTTTGGAGCCTAACGCACTGAAAACCCAGCCATTCTGTGAACTCTAAATACCAGCGGTATTTAAAAGGTGCGGGAGAAAAAAGCTAACGCACCCCTTTGGCCGCAGAACTCTAAATCTAGGCGACAGGAAGCCCAGCAGGTACAGTTAGCAATTCTGGTACAGGATACACAGGTAGTTGGAGCTGGTACAGCAGGATTCAGGAAAGTTACCACTAGTACACAAAGTACAGGATACTTAAAGTGGCACCCTGGACAAAATTAAAATGCACATAAATTAATTATATATTTGAATAGAAACATATTTGCTATATACATGTGTTGGCAAAAATGCTTCTAGTAAAAGTTATCACTATTTCAGTTAGCATTTTTCTCTGCATGTGTATGTAAAGCATAACTGGATATTCTCTGTGCACCAGCATTTTAAATACTGCAGCTGCTCAGAGTCCCAGTGGGGCTTGTATCATGTCAGCAATAATGCAAGTTGAGTCATTACGAGCTGATACAAGAACCTTAGACTCTCTGAACAAGTGCTGTGTTAAAAATGCTGGTGCACGGTGCATACTTAAATACACATTTGAAACAGCTATAGCTTTTATTAGAATATTTTTTTACTAATACATGTATATTACACAAATTCTTCTATTCAAAACTGAAATGCATCCATGTAGATTGAAATTTTGGCTGAACTGTCCTTTAAGCAGGCACAGGACACCCAGCAGGTACAGTTGTTTTTTTTTTTTTTTTTAAGAAAAATATGTTTAACGTGTAGATAGTAGAGATTTCTCTTTTCCTTTACATACCAAACTATTTACTAAATGCAAAGTTCACCCTATTCTTTTCACTGAAACCTTCTGGTAAAAGAAAATGATAGATTTTAGAATGTTTAGACCATGGGGCCGATTTATAAAGCAGCGGGTGAACATGATTCATGTCCGCCCGACATCGCTAAATACAGACAGCATACGCTTTCGTCATTTATCATTGCACAAGTTTTTCTTGTGAAATGCTTGTACAATGCTGCCCCCGCCCATTCGTGGCCAATCGGCCGCTAGCAGGGGGTGTTGATAACCTGGATCGTATCTTAAGACCGTTGCTTCTTAACTCCTGATTCCACGTGGAATGAGCAGAATTTGCTGCTTAGGAAACCGGCCCATAAACCTTAAAGGGACACTGAACCCAATTTTTTTCTTTCATGATTCAGAAAGAGCATGACATTTTAAGGAACTTTTAAATTTACTCCTATTATAAAATGTTCTTCATTCTCTTAGTATCTTTATTTGAAATGCAAGAATGTAAGTTTAGATGCCAGCCCATTTTTGGTGAACAACCTGGGTTGTTCTTGCTGATTGGTGGATAAATTCATCCACCAAAAAAAAATTGCTGTCCAGAGTTCGGAACCCCACAAAAAGCTTAGATGCCTTCTTTTTCAAATAAAGATAGCAAGAGAACGAAGAAAAATTGATAATAGGAGTAAATTAGAAAGTTGCTTAAAATTGCATGCTCTATCTGAATCACGAAAACATTTGGGTTCAGTGTCCCTTTAATATTATGTCAACTGCAATTGTGAAACTTAAGGCAAAAACTTTCCAATTTACTTTTATCAACAATTTTGCTTTGTTCTCTTGGTATTCTTGTTGAAAGCTAAACCTAGAAAGGCTCATATGATAATTTCTAAGCTCTTGAAGGCCGCCTCTTTTTTATTTGCTTTTCACAACAGGGGAGAGCTAGTTCATGTAAACTATATAGATAACATTGTTATCCCGCCCGTGGCTAGTGGCAGACACTGCACTAATTGGCTAAAATGCAAGTCAATAGATAATAACTAAAAGTTATGTGATTAGGGGCGGTCAGAAGATGCTTAGATACAAGTTAGTCACAGAAGTAAAAAGTGTATTAATATAACAGTGTTGGTTTTGCAAAACTGGGGAATCCTATATAATAAAAGGCCAAGTGTGTTTGTCCGAAGCTGTCATGCGCAGTAGAGACAGCACGAGGACAAACACACCTGGCCTTTGAGTCCCTACCTGATCTGCGGCAGACGTGGACATAAGCGGGGGCGTGACCGACATGAATGGGGCGTGGCCTGTGTGAATTGCCATGAAGGGGGCGTGGCCAGGTGTGAAGGGGGCGTGATAGAAGGGAGAGAGAGGGGGGAGAGAGAGAGCTCAAAAGAGAGGGGGGAGAGAGAAAGCTCAAAAGAGAGGGGGAGAGAGAGAGAGTAAAAGAGAGGGGGGAGAGAGAGCAAAAAAGAGGGGGAGGGAGAGAGCGCAAGGGGTGGGACTGTTGTACTGCAAAAAATGGACTGTGTGAACGGGCTTTAGGACTAGTGGGTAATAAAGGGATTATCTTTTTAAACAATAACAATTCTGGTGTTGACTGTCCCTTTAATTAGGATTGTAGTCTTTTTTTATCCACAGAACGCTAAGAATTTACTAACAGTTTTTAAGTGAATATAAAGCAGATGTCAAACTCATTTTTTCTCAATGAATAACTATGCATTATTTAATATGTTTATAAATGTACTTATTTTTTCATAGATTAAAGCTGTTTCATTTCATTGCTACAACTAAAGGGACAGTAAATTCTAAATTAAACATTCATAAATTAAACATTCATGATTTTGATAGAGAATACAATTTTAAACAACTTTAAAAAAAGTACTTGTATTATCTATTTTTTGTTCTTTTTGTATCTTTTGTTGAAAAGCATACCTAGGTAGGTTTGGGAGCAGCAATGCTGACTGGGGGCCTCTTGTCATTGGCTCAGAAAACAGTGTGTTCAGTTATCTCCCATTAGTACATTGCTGCACATTCAACAAGTATACTAAGGGGTCGATTTATGAAGCTTCCGACCCACTCCGCTTTAGTTCCGCCTGAAGCTGAAGTTAACCTCTTAAGGACATATGACGGAATTTTTCCGTCATAAAACAATTGAGCAAACTGAAAGCTGTGTCCTTAAAGGGTTAAGAAGCAGCGGTCCTAAGACTGCTGCTCCTTAACTCGTCCGCCACCTCTGAGGTGGCGGACAGCAATCAGCGCAATCGAATACGATTAGGTTGATTGACACCCCCTGCTAGCGGCCGATTGGCCACAAATCGGCAGGGGGTGGTATTGCACCAGCAGTTCATAAGAACTGCTGGTGCAATGATAAATGCAGACAGCGTATGCTATCGGCATTAATTGATGTGCGGCGGACATGATACACTACATCGTATCATATAGATCCGCACAATAATAAATTGACCTCTATCAGAATAAAGCAAACTTGATAACAGAAATCAAGTGTAAAGTTGTTTTTAACTGCTTTATCTGAATCATCAAAGAAAAATTTGGACTTTTAAATCCCTTTAAAGATCAAGGCATTCGTAAAGTGAAGAAGTCTATTCCATATGCTTTCAAGATCTTACACACGATTCTTTTTTTACAGAAAAGGAGATTTGATATAAACACAAAAATGATTGACAGAGAATGTTTTTAGTTAAGAAAGTGCACATCAGTTTGGATCGTGGAATAGCAGCACAGATCATGCCTATTCTAACCCGCTTAACCCTTTTTAAAAGAGTACAAAGTGATGCCATTGACATTTGGTTGAGTAACATTATCATGATGTGCCAAGGACATCAGTCTCCTTAATACATTGAATCGTTTCGATCCTTCGTGAAACAGTAAGGCATTATTTCATAGTTTGTGACTTCCTGACCTTACCATAGCTGTCATTATGCAAGAACTGTGAAATGGGAGAACAAGAAGCACTTATTCTAAAAGGTAGATTTACACAAGGAAAAAGCATAGCAATTAGCTTGTAACGTTGTTGTGCATTAGTGAACATCGCCCTAATGTTTGCAAAAAAAAATAAAAAATTGAAAAATATAAAATGTATTTATAGAGGGGACTTTTGCAATACTATTAATTTATATGTTACTTATAAAAACATGTTCAAAATTATTGTTTAATTGTTATATTTCAAAAAGCCCTGCAAGCCTGGCTACTAATTTATGTATAAGGCTGTTAAATCCCAAACTATTACTAATTAAGTGGAGACCAAGAAACTAATTGTTCCTAGTCTATTAGTTTTTAATTCAGACCAATTTTTTAAGCATAGAATATTAGTAATATTTTATGACATTTTATAAGAGGCATGTGAAGTTTTGGAGACATATGCCAGATTGGCCCTTGGGTGTACAGAGCTCTTATGTGGGCCTTGCTGCTATATAAAAGCCCCACCCTCTTGAATAAGGGTAACACGAGGAAAGTTGTCAAAGTCTGCAGATTTTGTAAAGCAGAAGTACATTTTCTGTCTGGCTATTAAGCAGAGCTGCTGCAGGATGACAGATCTGGTCTATTATGGCTATCTAGCTGACAGAGGTCTAACTTATGTGGACTACTCCTTCTTTAAATGCCCGGGGCTATTTTTTGTCCCAGTCCAGTCCTGCTCCAACATCCCCAAAGTGCGGCTCTATTTATTGCTCCTGCCGAAGTTAACTCCACAAGAAGCTTATGCATGCGATATGGTGCTTTTAAGCTACATACCGCACAAAAAACAAGCACTGTTTTGACGTGCCCGTGCACACTTTCCCCATAGACATCAATGGGGAGAGCGGGTCAGAAAAAAAGTCTTACACCTGCGATCGCGGAAAGAAAAGCTCTGTAACGCAGCCCTATTGATGTCTATGGGGAAAAAAAAATAAAGTTTAAACCTAACTCCCTAAAATAAACCCCAAGTCTAAACACCCCTAATCTGCCCCTCACCAACATTGTCGGCATCTACATAATGTTATTAACCCTAATCTGCCCCTCCCGATATCGCCGCCACTATAATAAAGTTATTAACCCCTATTCCCCTGCACCCCAACATCGCCCACACTAGAATAAATCTATTAACCCCTATTCCACCACTTTCCCACATCGCTGCAACTAAATATACCTATTAACCCTTAAGCCTCTGGCCTCCCACATCACTACCACTAAATATATCTATTAACCCCTAAACCGCCAGCCCCCCACATCACAAAAATCTAAATGAAACTATTAACTCCTACACCTACCCCTAAACCTAACGTAACCGTAACCCTAAACATAACACTAACACCCCTAAATTTAACATAATTACAATATAGCTAAATTAAAGTTACAATTATTAATTAAATAATACCTATTTAAAACTAAATACATACTTACCTGTAAAATAAAACCTAAGCTAGCTACAATATAACTAATAGGTATATTGTAGCTAGCTTAGGTTTTATTTTTATTTCACAGGTAAGTTTGAATTTATTTTAAATAGGTAGACTAGTTAGTAAATAGTTATTAACTATTTAATAACTACCTAGTTAAAATAAATGCAAACTTACCTGTGAAACAAAACCTAATCTACCTTACACTAAAACCTAAAATTACAAAAAATTAAAAAACACTAAAATCACAAAAAATAAAAAAAACTACCATTACAAAAAACAAACAAAATGAAATTATCCAAAAAAAATAAAAAATATTCCTATTCTAATACCCTTTAAAAAAAAACATCCAAAAATAAAAAGCATAATGTAGGGCATTGCCCTAAACATAAAAGCTCTTTTGCTACAAAAACAAACACCTCCTAACAGTATACAAACCCCCACTCCCAAACTACCAAGAGCACTTTAAAGGGCCTTTTGGGGACCCTTAAAAGGGCCTTTTGGAAGGCATTGCCCTAAAGTTAAAAGTTCTTTTGCTACAAAAAAACAAACACCCCCAAACAGTAGACAAACCCTCAGCCCCCCCAAACCCACAAAATAAAAATAAAGTAAAACCTTATCTACCCATTGCCCTGAAAAGGGCATTTATATGGACATTGCCCTTAATTGGGCATTTAGCTTGTTTGCTGCCCAAGCCCTAATCTAAAAATAAAAACCCACCCCAAAACGGAAAAAAAAAATACATTGTACAAAATAAACAAAATATCAAAAATAATAAAAATTATTCCTTTTCTAATACCCATTAAAAAAAAAACACACCAAAATAAAAAACCTAATCTAGAATAAACTACCAATGGCCTTTAAAAGGGCCTTTTGCAGGACATTGTCCTAAGTTAAACAGCTTTTTTATCTGTAAAAAAAATACAAACACCCAATAACATTACAAATCCCACAAAACTCACCCATCACAAAGAGGTTCCGGATACCATTCCAAAAATCCACAAAGAGGGTAGTAAATATCGCCCAGGCAGATCTATAATAGCAGGTATTGATGGACCTTTGGAGGGTATAGGTCAATATATAGACCACTTTCTAAAACCATTTGTCTACTTTTGTACAAGACACACCTGATTTTTTAAGGAAGATAAGTGGTTTAGATATTGAAAATGGAATGATCCTGGCTACAATCAAGGTTAAATCGTTGTATTCATGTATTCCCCATAACAAGGGACTACAGGCTACACGATATTTCTTGCAACAAAGGGGCAAGTTCTTCCAGCAGCCCACAGATTTCATCTGTGACCTGCTGGAGTTTGCACTAACAAGTAATTTGTTTGTGTATTTGACGATAAATATTTTCTTCAGATGCGAGGCACGGCTATGGGGGCAAAATATGTGCCCTCATATGCGTGCCTCTATCTGGGTTACTGGGAGAATATGTTTGTGCTGTGCTCCTCCATAGTGAGTAGTCACGTCTCTGTGTGGCTTTGCTACATAGATGACGTGTTCCTCCTGTGGAGGGGCACAGCGGAACAGATAATAACTTTTGTTGATTCCCTCAACAATAAATCACTTAACCTAAAATTTACATTATCTTATGATTCACATGAAATCAACTTTTTGGATGTAACTGTTACTGCAAATGAAGGTAATCTAGTAACAAAAGTTTATCGTAAACAAACGTCTACAAATAGCATATTGAGGGCAGACAGCTTTCGCCCAAAACATCAGATCAGGGGTATTCCTGTGTCTCAATTCTTCAGAGCTCGGAGGAATTGTACGACACAGGAAGATTTCATCTGTGAATCCAAAGAGCTGACAAAACGGTTAACTGAAAGATGCTATCCAAGAGAGTTGATAAGTCAAGCGTATCAACGCCAACATAATCAAAATCAACATGATAGCACCTTCAGTGTTTCCAAAAACAAATTGAAATTGTCTGAGCAACAGCATAAGATAAGATTCATAACAAGCTATAATGAACATTGGGAGGATAGCTGGAAGATAATGAAACGCTACTGGCATATCCTCCAAACAGATACCAAATTGAATCCTGTCTTAACACCACAACCTCTTCTAACATCACGAAGGGCACCAAACCTTCGTGACAATCTTGTACACAGCCACTTCATCAGACCTCGAAGTAGTTCTAATTGGCTAAATAAAGTCAACATAGAACCGGGTTGTTACCCTTGCAAACAATGCAAGGCTTGCAACTAAATTGAATGAATAAGATTTTTCTCTGATAGAAGTGGCAAAATCTACAAGAACAGAAGCAAAATTACTTGCAGGACTGAAGGACTAGTGTACTTGGCTAAATGTAGTTGTCCCCTTTATTACGTGGGGAGAACTACTAGAGCCCTTTGGAGCACATACGTGACATTGAAAATGAAGTCACAATGCCAAGTATAGCGAGGCACTTTCTAGAATTTCACAACTCTTCCCCTAGGGATTTCAGGATAATTGGTATTGATAGTGTTAATTTGAGGATTAGAGGAGGTAATATGGATCGAATATTACTCCAACGTGAAAGCAAGTGGATCTTTAATTTGGTAACTCTTACACCACAAGGTCTCAATGAAGAGAATTTGGGTCACTTTTTGTATATTTACAAATAAATCTATAAATGAATGTGTCATCAGAGTATCTAATATGAGTATGACTGTCGCTTTAAGAGAAAAATATTGCTTAACTTAAGACGCACCATTGATGTTTAATAAATAACAGTGTATGAGTTGTTTTACATTGTGGCGAGGACAATACAATGTAACTATTCCTTGCTACATATATGTAACACTGTGTTAAATAGGAACCTATATTCACTGGCCAATATTCCGGAGGTGGTGGTGTAATGACTGGCCTTAAATAAAGGAAATGGTGAACTCTCTGACATACAGCCCGGATGAAGCCAAATTGTTGGTGAAACGTATGTTGGCGATACACTCAGTTTTCATCTGAGTACTCTGAGGATCTAACACTTGTCTATCGTATAGCTCGGAGTTCTTGCCTATATCTTCTTGGACAACTTGTTGAAGTGCAAATGTAAGTGTAAAAGGATAGAGTGTTGGGATCTTTTGACACACATTAACACATATTGTATCCACGGCTCCTGTGTGTCAGACTTACCTGTCTTCCAGTCATGTTTGAGACTGCAGCGCTCCTTCCAGAATCACTTACTTCAAGCTCATTGAATAGTGGCGGCTATTACAGATTGCTGTGACTGTAACGCTAAGTGACAACTGCTACCCGGATGGTTATTAAAACAGGCCTGACATTACCTGTTACATTATTTAATACAGGACTTCACTTTTTCATCTGTGGATTTTACAGTCTCATGGCCTCTTGTTTCCGCCACCACGGACATTGAATGATAAGTATTTACATGCTTTCAACTGTGTTTTGACCAGCTATCGATATTTGATGTTACATATGCATTTTTCTTGTGTTAGTTTTCCTCATTGCTATTACTATGGTGCGTCCATACTAGGAGGTTTATTCTATAACCTGATATGTTGATTTTGGTATATTAGTTTTATGCAAACTGTGCACAGTAGGAATGGTGTAGATTATTGCACTATATCATTAAAGTACTATGTTTTTTGACTAAGAGTGCTGTTTTAAGGTATCTTTTATTTCTTTTGTTTTGAATATTAAACAGCTTTTTTGCCTGTAAAAAAATACAAACACCCACTAACATTACAAACCCCCCAAAACTCACCCATCACAAAGAGGTTCCGGAGGGGCACGGAGCTAGGGAAGTAACTTCTTTGAGTCCGCCTCAAACAGTTACCGGCATCCTTGGTCGAATTGGGGATATCGTCCTGATCTTGGCTCACAGATATTTGAGCCCCCGTGTGGAACTACAGCTCGGTTTTAGCCGAAGAGGCCCTGTCACAGAGGCTGTATTCTCATGGAGCTCCCCACAACTGTCCGTCAATCAGCTGCTTGGTTTGTGCAAGAGACGATGCAGACGCTCTGCTTCCAAGACCCCTGGTCGAGTCAGGCAGTCCGGGGGATCTGGTATCCTGGGCCCTACTCTCTGCCCCTCCCAGGGTAGAAGCTTGAGAGGGTATCAACACAGACGGAGCAGACTGGAGGAGGAAAAGAACAGGAATTCTGGTTTTGGCTTCCAGAATCACAGTTGGTGTAGAAGTGCCCCCGTCAAACAAGTGTGCTAGAGGGAAAACGGCACATATAAGTGTCACTTCAAGTTGTTTTCCTCCCATTTACACCGGAATATGTACTATGACAGCACACAGAGATATACTTGTTATGACCGTTCTTTTCTGAGGGACTCAAAGAATTAGTTGTACTTTTTATGGTCAAAGACAATACAAGATCCTAACAATCCAGGGGCCCTGACTAAGTGGACTGGACTGGAAAGCTCAAGAGCGACTGATTAAAGAGTTATAAGGGGTTTATTACTGTGCCTTCACTCAGACGGTATACACTTATATAAGAATGGAGGGATGATAAAATCTTGCAACAGGTCTGATCAAATAAAGGACATTGTGACACGGACAAATGTGTACAGCTAAGTGGTTGACAGAAAGTACAAGCTGACACAGCAGAGTGTTTTTTTCCTCCTTTAACAGAACTTGTCTCTGGTTTAAAGCAACATAGTATGGTTTAAAAATGTACATGGTTTGCCTATAGGCCCAGGTACCCGTTTGGTTCTTTCCTTTTGCCTACAAGAACCCAGGGAAAGAGATAGTTAAATGGTTGTGGCCTCTAGACTGCCCAAACATGGGTTATTCTCAGGATATAGAAGAAGTCACATTGTATATTTGCTAAACAGGGGACCCACTGCATCTGAATACACCATCATTTACAGATAAAAACTTCCTGGGGAGACCTAGCTAGCAATAAGAGACACACAGTGTGGCTTATTTTCTTCTTTTCCTCTTTAATAGTCCTGCCATTGGTTCTTAGCAATACAGTATGGTTTAAAATCAGATATATTGCCTATAGGTCTAGGTTCCTGTCCTTCTGCTCCCTCTGGCCTTTTCTCTTATCTGAGGTTTGCTTCCTGTCAACAGATAATATAAGGGGTTAAAATAGTACACTGTGGTAAAAAAAAGTAGTTTTTCCATAGTTTCTGATCCCTAACAACGTATAAGGTCAACAGGTTTTGGTTTGGGGTAATAAGGATTTAATACTGACTAAGTGATCTAATCAGGGGGTATTTGTCCCAAAATTTCACTCTACTATCATGCTCTTTCTTGAAAGGATAAAACAGAGTATTCTCTGTGCACTATTTAAATTCACATACATCTAGGATGTTTTTTTTTTTCCTGGTAGTTTTGATTTTTAATAAAAAAAAAAAAGAAAAGCCACATACACTGAGGAATTCACAATATTGTTTCAATAGTTTATACCCCCTTCAATTTTTTTTTTCTCTTACACTTTTGTTTGTCACAAAAATGTACACTCATACACAAATGGATAAATATATCCATAATAGTAAATCTAAATCACCAGGGATGGCCCCCAAGCAGAAAGATAAGAAGAACAGAAACACAACAGACATTTTGCTAGACAACACAACAAAAGCTAGTACCACACAAATGGTGATTTATCATCAAGATTTAGTGAAACAAATTATGGAGACAATGACACCCCAATTTGATATCTTAAGAAAAGAGTTAGCAGAGTTAACATCTGAAGTTAGACAATTCTCAGCCAGAATTAAAGATCAAATTATCAAGAATGAGGAAGACAGAATTCAGTCATTACAAAATAAAATTGAGGAGTTAGAGAATAGGTCACGTAGGAATAACCTCAGGGTCATAGGCTTACCAGAAATATCTCAATATCAGGATCTAATTCTCTTTGCATCAGTGACATTACCAAAAGAGCTAGGGATCCAAAAACAAAACAATTCTATCTCAGTAGAAAGAGCTCATAGACTAGGGGGTCTTAGAGAGGAGGGAAGAGATAAAGAGAGAAAAAAAACAGTTTTAATCAAATATCTAGATTTTCAAGATAAAACAAACTTACTGAGACAATATAGGAAGAAAATTCCTTTTAAAATATTTAATAATATTTTATTATTTCAGGACTTCTCCACGGACACCTCCAATAAAAGGCATCAGATCTCCCCATTATGTTCACAACTGATCAATATGGCTGTACAAGCTACTATTGTATACCCAGCTAAACTGAGAGCCACGCACAATTCAGAAACTGTTCTATTACACACATATCAGGAAGCAAAGGACTATGTAGAGAAGCTTAAAGAAAGGAATTAGAAATAGCAACAAAGGATAACCATATAAAGACTTTATATGGAGAACAGAATTAGGAGAAGGAAATATGATTTATGAGATAATTTTATTTTTACTAGGCTGAACGGACAAACTTTATATATATATATATTTTATTGCTATATGGGGATTTTTTTTGCTCTCTCTTCCCCCCATGCTAGCGCCCTCTACTCTTCCAGGTCATAGCGTCTTTACTGTTCATCAGGTTTTAAGATTAAATGATGGCTAAAATTTTAAAAATAGTATCCTGGAACTTGGGGGTAATAACATCCCCGATCAAAAGGAAAAGGCTAATTAGTCACCTTCAAAAACTGCATACTGACATTGCAGTCATTCAAGAGATGCATCTGAGCCTGCAAGAAATGAATACATTCAAAGTAAAATGGATCTGAGAAGTGATTGCCACTTCATGTGTTAGGAGAAAGAGAGGGGTTGCTTGTCTCTTTAAAAAAGATTTGAATGTTTATATTATTTCACAAGACTAGATGAAGGAGATCGTTTTATTATTATACACTTTGAAATTGCTAAGACTAGATATGTTCTATGCAATATTTATGCCCCCAACCAGTTGGAGATAGAATTCTGGGATAGAATATATCTCAAGCTACTACCTTACGCAGATGCAAATTTAATCTTGGTGGGGGACTTCAACATGACTGTACATCCCAAACTAGATAGATTAAAGATAACAAACTCTAGACGATATAATAAAGAAGCTAAGTTGCTTGATACATTTTGTAGAAACCTTAAACTCAAAGATATCTGGCGTATTCACAATCCGGATGGTAGAGCATTTCATGTGCGAATCTAAGACACATGAAACACTCTCACCAAAAGACTTTTTTTTGCTGAATGAAAGCATGCTTGGCATGGACCTGGAAGCTGGTATTACAAATATTTACCTCTCAGATCATGCGTGTATCACACTGAAAATTAAAGGTAAAAATTATATAGGAAAGGGGAACAATAATTTTTTCTTCCCTAGGTATTTAACATATAACAGTCAGTTTCAGTATGAGCTTAGGAGACTGTGGGGGGATATTTATAATAATAACAAGGCATACATGCACAAAATTGAAATATTTTGGAAGGCTGCAAAAGCCATTTTTAGGGGCGAGATTAAAGCTCTCCTTTTGAAATGGAAAAAAATGTTCAAAGCCAGGTAATCTGGGTTGAATAGCCAAGTTAGAAATACCTATAGGAAATATATAGATCACCCGGATACTAGATCATGGATGAAATCTCAAGAAGCTAAGAGTATGAGAGACAGTTTCTTACACCAAAAGGAACAACAGAATGAACTCAAACAGAAAGCTGCATTTTCGAGTTTCTCTGGCAAAAATATCAAATGGCTCACCCATCTAGCAAAGGCCCATAGAAAGAAAAACTATATAGAGGCCATTAAGAAAAATGAGGGAAGATATGTGATACCCAAAGAGATAAATAAAGTATTCCATACATTCTATCAGGGTTTATATACACAAAGTGATATAAATCTCATTAATAAGAGGGCATTCTGGGGAAAAATCAGGTTACCTAAAATATCCCAAGAAGGCTTAAATTCTCTAAATACGCCTATATCTCAGGAAGATATTGTCAAAGGAATCCAAAAAGCTGTTCTAAACAAAGCCCCAGGACCGGCCCAACTCCCCATAGAGTTTTATAAAATATTACAAGATTCTATCACACCAACACTTCAACTTCTTTTTAATCAATACTATAGGCAAAATAATATGTGATCGCCGTATTTTACTGCATCAATCATTACATTGATACTTAAGAAAGATAAAAACCCAGAATCAGTCGATTCATACAGACCGATTTCATTGTTTAACAATGAATACAAGCTCATGACCTTAATAATTGCTAACAGACTGAAATCTGTATTGGATTTTCTAATACATACAGACCAATCATGGCAGGAAGAAATTCTGGGAAAAATATGCGAAGAGTTCTTTCCCTGATTGAACACTATGGGGTCAATAAACATAAAGGGAAAGTTAAAGGGACACTGTAGTCAGAATTTTAAATGTTATATTTCAAAACAATACATGTAAATAAATGGTTTTTCAATGTGGTTAATGTATCAAATGTTTAACGTTTACCAAATATATATGTTTGAAATATATATATTTTCCAAACCCACTGTGTTGTCTTGCGTTACGGATTTCCAATCCGTGCTGACAAATGCAGTTGTAAGATGGCGACTCCGAGAACAATGCGCATGTGCGAGTTACCTCAACGTCATCGGATACATTTTTTTTTTTCAACAGTTAGCTCTCATGTCGGGTTTAGTGCCAGAATATGCACATGCAAGAGCAAGATAATTGTATTGCCCATGCGTTGAATGAGAAGACTGTAGTATAATTATATGCAAATAATGCACATCCTATAGGCGAGATTGTTAGCCCTTAGACTGCCGAAATTTGAGGGCTGGATGACGTGATGTCATCGGGATTAAAAGAAATATAATTTTAATGCTAAACGGAGCTTCGTTTTATAAAATCAGAAGATACATTACATTGCCATGTTATTTTAAATGTAAAATATTTGTTACTTTTTGCAGATAAAAAAAAAGTTAGTAATCCTTTAAGGAAAGGAAAGAGGCGGCTATGATTACTATTGATGCCAAGAAGACCTTTGATTCAATTATTTGTGGCCACTTATTTACATCTATCAACTATTTCGGGTTCACAGGACATTTTGCAGATTTTGTTAAGACTATCTACAGCAACCCAACCTCGGTTCTCTCAATTAATGGTCAAAGGTCTTCAACAATTAAGATCATGAAAGGTACGAGACAGGGATGCCTGCTCTCACACTTACTGTTTAACCTGGCGATAGAGCCTTTAGCTACACTTTTAAGGAAAGAATTGGAAGGTTTAGTATTAGGAGGCAAAAAAGTAGTGTTATCACTACAGGGAGTGCAGAATTATTAGGCAAATTAGTATTTTGACCACATCATCCTCTTTATGCATGTTGTCTTACTCCAAGCTGTATAGGCTTGAAAGCCTACTACCAATTAAGCATATTAGGTGATGTGTATCTCTGTAATGAGAAGGGGTGTGGTCTAATGACATCAACACCCTATATCAGGTGTGCATAATTATTAGGCAACTTCCTTTCCTTTGGCAAAATGGGTCAAAAGAAGGACTTGACAGGCTCAGAAAAGTCAAAAATAGTGAGATATCTTGCAGAGGGATGCAGCACTCTTAAAATTGCAAAGCTTCTGAAGCGTGATCATTGAACAATCAAACGTTTCATTCAAAATAGTCAACAGGGTCGCAAGAAGCGTGTGGAAAAACCAAGGCGCAAAATAACTGCCCATGAACTGAGAAAAGTCAATCGTGCAGCTGCCAAGATGCCACTTGCCACCAGTTTGGCCATATTTCAGAGCTGCAACATCACTGGAGTGCCCAAAAGCACAAGGTGTGCAATACTCAGAGACATGGCCAAGGTAAGAAAGGCTGAAAGACGACCACCACTGAACAAGACACACAAGCTGAAACGTCATGACTGGGCCAAGAAATATCTCAAGACTGATTTTTCTAAGGTTTTATGGACTGATGAAATGAGAGTGAGTCTTGATGGGCCAGATGGATTGGCCCATGGCTGGATTGGTAAAGGGCAGAGAGCTCCAGTCCGACTCAGACGCCAGCAAGGTGGAGTACTGGTTTGGGCTGGTATCATCAAAGATGAGCTTGTGGGGCTTTTTCGGGTTGAGGATGGAGTCAAGCTCAACTCCCAGTCCTACTGCCAGTTTCTGGAAGACACCTTCTTCAAGCAGTGGTACAGGAAGAAGTCTGCATCCTTCAAGAAAAACATGATTTTCATGCAGGACAATGCTCCATCACACGCGTCCAAGTACTCCACAGCGTGGCTGGCAAGAAAGGGTATAAAAGAAGAAAATCTAATGACATGGCCTCCTTGTTCACCTGATCTGAATCCCATTGAGAACCTGTGGTCCATCATCAAATGTGAGATTTACAAGGAGGGAAAACAGTACACCTCTCTGAACAGTGTCTGGGAGGCTGTGGTTGCTGCTGCACGCAATGTTGATGGTGAACAGATCAAAACACTGACAGAATCCATGGATGGCAGGCTTTTGAGTGTCCTTGCAAAGAAAGGTGGCTATATTGGTCACTGATTTGTTTTTGTTTTGTTTTTGAATGTCAGAAATGTATATTTGTGAATGTTGAGATGTTATATTGGTTTCACTGGTAAAAATAAATAATTGAAATGGGTATATATTTGTTTTTTGTTAAGTTGCCTAATAATTATGCACAGTAATAGTCACCTGCACACACAGATATCCCCCTAAAATAGCTATAACTAAAAACAAACTAAAAACTACTTCCAAAACTATTCAGCTTTGATATTAATGAGTTTTTTGGGTTCATTGAGAACATGGTTGTTGTTCAATAATAAAATTAATCCTCAAAAATACAACTTGCCTAATAATTCTGCACTCCCTGTATATGCAGATGATCTGTTGGTATTTACTGGGGACTATAAAAAGAATATTCCTACTCTTTTGGAAATTATATGAGATTTCAATACATTTTCAGGTTACAAGATCAATTTATCAAAATCAGAAATTATGTGGCTACATAAAACGGCTAGGGAGTGTAACTGAGACCCCTTTAAAAGAGATCATAGATCAGATCAAATATCTTGATATCATCGTAAGCAAAAAAATGGCAGATTGGTATGATCTTAACTACAAGAAAGTTTGGCTGTCAGCAATGAAAGATTTACAGAAGTGGAAGATTCTTCCACTGACTTTATCAGCCAACTTACACTTAGTAAAAATGATTATCTTACTGAACATTTTGTTTCTATGTCAAAATATACAATTTTTTATCAGAGAGAAGGGCATAAAGAAGTTTTATGCCCAATGTGTTCAATGCTTGTGGAAATGGGGGAAAGCCTGAATAGCACTTAGTAAATTGATGCAGAAGAGAGAATGGGGGCTAGGATTTCCTGATATTAAATTGTACAACCGCTCGTTTCTTGTCAAAATTGCCGGGGATTGGCTCACAAGGAAAGATTTATTATCTTATTCAGCAATAGAACAAAATATGATCTCGCCTTTTTCTCTGAAAGGGCTGCTACATCTTAATATCAGAAATATACCTAAAGAAATTGGTAAACAAAAAAGTATCTTTAATGTTATAGTGGTGTGGATTAAATATCTACAAGACGCCGGAATGAACAATCAGATTTCACACTTTCTTCCTATAATTGGGAACCCTGACTTCCCCTCAGGCTCAGCCTATATTGTATTTAAGAGGTGGGCACAAAAAGGTCTAATCTACATACACCAATTAGAGGATAAAGAATTAAGGGTAATTAAAACATTTACTGCCCTGTTGCAGGAATTCTCCCCATCCTCTAAGGTGTTTTATGCATACCTACAAATCAGAAATTATTACGGTCAACTGATAGAAAAGTGTGTCAACATGTGGTCTTTGGGGGCAATAGAGACCAGTCTTAAGTTACACCAGGCAGAGATAAATCCAATCTCAATATGGTACAATCCTCCGATGCTCAGGTCAGGTAAAGCTAACCTAGAAAAGACTCAACTGAAATGGCTAAGAGATTTTGCTGAGATCTCTGCTGAAGATCTACAGCAAAGCCTCAGGACGATGCATAAAGCATCAAGCAATATCGGGTGGAGAGAATCACACATGAAAATATTATACAAAGCATATATGACACCAACAGATATGTCCAGATGGTCTATAAGCAAGAAGAATATAGCTGCTCTAGATGCAAACTTCAGAAGGCAGATTTTAGTCATTGTATGTGGTCTTGCCTGAAAATCCAAAATTTTTGGAATAGGGTAAATTACTGGATAAACAGATTTCTTGAGAGAAAAACCAGGCAGGATGCCAGGCATGTTTTCTTCTTGCAGGATAGATGTCAAGACGGGGGCAATATAGCTTTAATAAATACAGCAATATCGGACGGATAAAATATCCAGCATTTTTTTATTTATTATTATTATTTTTTTTATTATCCTCTGCTGGAGGTTGAATCTTATAATTTATTCTCAAAATGTCATGTTACTGATATACCTAGGTAGCTTGCATAGGATTCAATGTGATATAAATTATGTGACCGCTTGTCAATCCTGTACTGTTAGGTTTTCCGTTTTACGGATGTGAGGAATTCTATATTGAGTTAATTTCAGAGCTGATTTGATTGTGTATATTTAAATGTACCATTAATTGTTAGGATGCAAATATACCTAGATGTTGTATACAGGATTCAACATAGCATATATAATGGAATTGGTGGATAATTTATTTTTTGCAACTTGATTGTTCTTTGACTTATGTTATGAGAAATTTTATGTTAAGAATACTGCAGAGATGACTGTGAAAACAATAAAATCTGCTATAAACCCCCCCAAAAAACATTACAAACCCCCAACCCCCAAACCCACAAAATAAAAAAACTATCAAAAACCCTAAGTTACCCATCCTCATCCAAGCGACGAGAAGTCTTCATCCAGGCGGCCTCTTCAATCTTCATCCAGGCGGCATCTTCTATCTTGATCCTGGTGGCACGGAGCGGGTCCATCCTGAAGACATCCGGTGCGGAGCATCCTCTTCCTACAGTCGCTGCTGTACACTGAATCTTCCATGCAAGTAACGCGATTCAAGATGGCGTCCCTTGCATTCCTATTGGCTGAAAATTTGAATCAGCCAATAGGAATTAGCGCTGCTAAAATTCTATTGGCTGTTCAAATCAGCCAATATGATTTAAGCAGCTTTCATTATATTGGCTGATTTGAATCGTATGAAGAGGATGCTCCGCACCGCATGTCTTCAGGATGGACCCGCCGGGATCAAGATAGAAGATGCCGCCTGGATGAAGATTGAAGAGTCCGCCTGGATGAAGACTTCTCGCCGCTTGGATGAAGACTTCGCTGCCGGGATGAAGATTGAAGAGGCCTCCTGGATGAAGACTTCTCGCCGCCTGCATGAAGAACGTTCAAGCAGGACTTAAAAAACTGTAAGTGGATCTTCGGGGGTTAGTGATTTTTTTTTTTAGTTTAGGGTTTGGACAGCAAAAGAGCTAAATGCCCTTTTAAGGGCAATGTCCATCCAAATGGATTGTTATTTTTTGTAATTTAGTCTTTTTTATTTTTTTTTATTAGATACTTTGTAATTTTTAAAGTAGTGTTAGGATTTTTTTAATGTGTAGTTTAGTTTAATTTAATTGGTAGTTAGTTTAATTTTAGTTTAATAATTATATTAGTTTAATTGTTAGTTTAAACTTAGTTTTTTTAATTTGACAGGTAAGTTTTAATTTAATTTAAGATAGGGAAATTGTAATTTTAATCTAAAGTTAGGGGGGAATTAGGTTTAGGGGTTACTAGTTTAATTTAGTTTATTGCGATGTGGGGGGCTTTCAGTTTAGAGGTTAATAGATTATTTTAATATATTTCGTTGTGGGGGGCTTGTGGTTTAGGGCTTAATAACTTAAGTATAGTGGGGGCGGACAGCAGATTAGGGGTTCATAATATTTAAATAGTGTTTGCAATGCGGGAGGTTGGTGGTTTAGGGGTTAATAACTTTATGATAGTGGTGACGATGTCGGGGAGCGTTGGAATAGGGGTTAACAATTATTTATAGTGGCAGCAATGTCAGGAGCGGCAGATTAATAGTGTTTGCGAGGCGGGAGGGCCTTGGTTTAGGGGTTAATAGGTAGTTTATGGGTGTTTAGTGCACTTAGTAGCAGTTTAGTTATGAGTTTTATGTTAGAGATTTGTAGCGTAAAACTCATAACTAGTGCTTTTAGATGGTGTTACGGATCTTGTCATTTTAAGGTCTAAAGCAGGTTGTTTAGCCTCACCGCAAAACTTGTAATGGCAGCATATGGGAATACCATGAAAAAACGTAAAAATTTTTTTTTAAGTTTTCAAAAGCTTTATTGAGATTTAAACAAAGCAATACAAGCAAAAGTGCCGAAAAGCAAACACTTTTTATTACATTAAATATACGTGTACAGTAATTTGCGTAAAACAGGCAATAGATGGGCAACAAACGCCCTTTACACACTCATTATTGAACACCATAAGTCCAATATGAACAGATTTAATCTATGCAAGAACGTGTAGTTAACAATCTCTTAAATAAAGGGAAGGAAGGGGGGGGCATGGGAGGGGGGAATTGAAGCTCTTTTTCTAGTGTGGCTAAGGGTTTACAGTATGGTAAGTAGGTACACTACAGGGTTATCCTAAGTTTCCAGTTAGATGGCAGACCAAGGTTCCCAGATTAGTACAAATAAGTCTATTTTATTTAGGACAAAGAAGACGTTACTCTCCATAGAATTAATGTAGGCCATAATGTCTAAGTATGAGTTCCAGCCCGGAGGGCTGTCTTTTTTCCAGGCTCTTGGTATAGCTAACTTTACAGCAGAAAAAATGTAGATGCAAAGGTAGCTTTGGTGTTTCGGGAGAGGGTGTAACCCTAAGTATAGTAACGCTGTTTCAGGGGCTTTTGATATCCGAATACCAAGTTTGGCCAGTGCTAAGAAGGCCATATTCCATGTCGACTTAAGTTTTGGGCAGCTTCACCAGACATGCAGGGAGTCACCAGGCTGTCCGCACTGCCGCCAGCAAAGAGACGTGGGGATTAGGTGTAGTTTAAATAATCTTATGGGCACAAAATGCCAATGAGAAAGCAATTTGTAAAACGTCTCAAAGAAAGTCGTGCAATGTATGGCTTTTGGGAGTAAGATCAAAAGACCTGGACCACATTTTTGGCGGGAAAGAGGTGCGTAGAATGTCTTCCCATTTTAAAATACGAGAAGCTTTGAGATCAGGGACATCTCCCTCCATAAAAAGGTAATGTTGAGACATAGGCTTGTGTAGTTTCCCACCTCTCTGCCACCTGGTTTCCCAGGCGGTCAGGGGACGGGGAGGCATGGTATTGAAGCCCCAGGATCATAGGATACTCTTAAATCTAGTATATTCTAATTGCAGTCTGGGGGGGACTATCTGTGAGCCAGCTATTTGGAGTAGGTAGTTGGTAGCAATTTGATTATGGGAGACCAAAAATTCGGAGACCTGACTAAGGCCTAAGTTAGACCAAGCGTTGGGATGAGAGTCCGAGAAGCCCAGAAGAAGGCCAGTTGTAGAGTGGATAGAAGACGGGTGTGGGGCAACCCAGTACAGTGTCTTAACTTGTCCCATAAATGTAAGCATTCTAGGATAATAAAATTGTCGATGTTTAGCATGCAGCGACAAAGAGGTGGAACCCATATTAAATCTCTTAGCTGGACATGATTGGGCAAGGATGCCTGCTCCAAAATGCTCCACTTGCTCATTATATCTTTAACGCCCCACTGTGAAATGTGGGTCAACATGGCTGCTTCATAATATCTGACAACAGATGGCAAGGCGATGCCCCCATACATTTTAGGGAATCGGAGAGTTTTATGAGCCACTCTGGCCGTTTTCCCTTGCCAGATATATTTGGTTAAGCCACTTTGAAACTGTAATAACAGGCACTTTGGCAGTCTGATAGGAAGGCATCTGAATAAATAGGTTAATTTTGATAGAAAAGACATCTTAAGAGCAGAAATCCTGCCCAGCCACGAGACAGCCTGGAAATTCCACTTAGTCGTTAAGGTTCTAAGTTCCGTTAGTAGGGGGATATAATTGTCTTGTATCAGTCGTATAATGCTGTTGGAAATGAAAATCCCCAGGTGTTTAATATTGTCTTGTCTCCAGGTAAAGTTGTGGTTTCGTACTATGTCTTGCATATAGTCTGAGTGGAAACTCTATGAGTAGATTTCTGTATTGGTGGGATTCAGTTTATAAAAGGACATGTCACCAAATAATTTTAATAAGGTCAATAAAGATGGGACAGTATCTTTGGGAGAGGAGGAAAAGATTGTGATATCATCCGCAAAGAGAGCGATCTTATGTAGGGTGCTATGTAATGTGATGCCCTACAGAGAGGGATCCTGTCGAATCAGTTCAGCTAGGGGTTCTATCGCAAGAGCGAACAATAGTGGGGACAGGGGACAACCCTGCCTTGTGCCATTTGTAAGTGGAAAAGGGGCAGAGTAGAATCCTAGGCCCCTAACTCTAGCCCGTGGGTGAGATTTTAAGGCTTGGATATGGGTTAGCATTTCTTTTGGGAAATTAAAGATCTCTAATACCTCCCACAAGTATTCCCACCTCACCCGATTAAATGCCTTCTAAGCGTCAAGTGAGATAACCTAGAAGGGTTTGTTAGGTCTAGTAGCTTCCATTACTATATTGAGTAGGCATCTGGTGTTGTCAGGTCCCTAACGGCTAGGTATGAAACCAACCTGATCCTTATTAATTAGATTGGGGAGTAGAAGTGAAATGCAATTAGCTAAGATTTGGAGTAAAATTTAATATCGGTATTGATAAGAGATATGGGCCTATAACTAGGGCACAAGGCAGGGTCTTTACCTGGTTTCAGGATTGTGATGATAGTGGCCTCCAGGAACTCCTTACGAAAGGAGCCCTGAAGGCCAGCTTGGAGGTAAGGGCATTGAAGTAACACAGTAAGTTCTAGACTATATGTTTTATAGAAAAGTGAAGTAACGCAGTAAGTTCTAGACTATATGTTTTATAGAAAAGTGAAGGGAAGCTATCTGGGCCTGGTGCCTTTAGGGTTTGAGATGTGAAATGACTTGCTTAATTTCCTGTTTTGTAATGGGGTCCCTAAGGGAATGCTGTTGTGTCTCAGAGAGGGTGGGAAATGTAAGCGTCTTGAGGATCTGTTGTATATCAATGCTAGGTGTAGAGTTATTCAATTCTAAGGTTTGGATGTTGTATAGTGCCTCATAGTATGAGGCGATCAGGGCCCCTTTTCGACTGGCTAAAATGGTATCTTTGCCCTTATGTCTCAAGAAATGTATGCGGGATAAACTTTCTTTATTATGAATTCTATTCTGCCTTGTTCCCCTTATAATAAAATAGCTGTTTAACTTTCAAGAGTTGCTGTTGTGTGCGTTTTAGTTCTAAATTACAGATATACGTTTTTAGGTCTCTAATAGACTTAGTTTGCGATGCAGAGGGGGATGATCTGTTTTATTTCTCAAGATTTTTTAGCTTGCAGAAAGCTTGTGATAAAGGTTACCCTAGGGCCTTTCTAATGGAAGCTTAATTGTTGATTATTAAGCCTCTAATTGAAGCTTTGAGAGCACCCCAGAGGGTATCATCGGCAACCGTTTGGTTGTCGTTTATCTCAATAAACTCTTGTAGGTCTTTCCTCAATGCTTCCCTAAAGGGGGATGTCTGCTAAGATGTTGTGTGCCATAGTCCACTATGGGGGTGGGACTTATCTGGGGATTCATGCAGCGTAAGGGAGACCTGGTCATAGTCTGACCATGGACACACATGGATAGAGACTTTTGTAGTATAGTCCAGTGTTTGGGCCTGACTAAAAATTTAGTCCAGTCTGGAATATGCTGAGTGTGGGTGGGAGAAGTGTGTAAAGTCTTTGTCAAAGGTATGGAAAGTCCACCACATATCATAAAAACCGAACTTGAGCATGAGGGATCTAAATTTTAGGGAAGCGACTTCAGTTCTGTTTTCACTGGGGATGACCCTGTCTGATTTTTCATCCACGAGGAGGTCCCAGACTAAGTTGAAATTCCCACCCATAATTACCCTCCCCTGTCTGTATTTATCTACTACCTTGAGAATTCTATGAAGACATTTACATTGTCCTGTGTTAGGTCGGTACACAGAAACTAGTGTATATGTATTTGATTTAGCTTGCAGATTAGGATCAGATACCTAGCCTGAGGGTCCCTTTCAATAAATGTAATCTCACATGCATGACGCTTGTGAAAGAGGATGGCTACCCCTCTAGATTTGGTCTGATATGGGGCGGACAAGACATTGGTTTATTGTTTGGATAGGAGCTTGGGAGTATTGTTCATCTTCCAATGCTTAGAGTACAAGGAAAGGATATTGGAAGAGCTTCTAGGAGGGAAGGGCAGGGGAAGGGAATTTAGGTAATACCTTCAAGATACATCATAATAGAAGACATCTGCAAAAGCAGTAAGAACATTGTGGTAGAAATAGTCCACCAAGTAGGGCCCGACAAGCGGGCCATTCGAGGTGGGGAGTTACCAAGTTAGGTTTAAGGTTAGAGTGGTGTAACCCAAGGTTAAATAATACATTCAAAATGTCAGAAGAATAGATAAATAACAGTATCAATGTCACAATTACAATAATACAAAGGATAACTCTAACATACCACGGACAGTGGGTAAGAAAATAACTAACAAACCTGTTCAACTGAAGGAGAGAAATAAACTGGACCAGGGAGGAATATTTCTCAATCTCTCAACTGTATAAGGGTGTATCAAATAAGTTCAGTTTAGGCCCAGCTGGGATCAAGGAACCTTTTCCTGTGGGGAGGATTGTTGTCTCTGCCATTTTAATCTTTGCTCTTTGATATGCCATTCAGGAGCAGAAGCTCTGAACTGAGCCTGAGGTGGTGGTTGAGTGGAGTTCGTAGGTGGGCGGAGGCCCCATGATTTAAAAAGTGAAAAGCCTGGCCTAGGCTGGTTACAGTATGGGATTGGTTTTCTTTGGTAATTACTATTTTAATTGGGAAGCCCCATCTGTATTTGATACTTTCTCGCCTTAGAACCTCAGTTATTGGGGAAAACAGTCTCCTTTGCTGAAGAGTATGCTGGTAAAGGTCCTGTAGTCATTTTTCAGTTAGAGGTGGCTTGCGGAAGGCCGCTTGGAGGATCCTCATCCTGCGAGTCATGATCAACTTGACTAGAGACTGACTTGGAGAACCCCTGGTGGATCGGTTCTTGAGTTTGCTCTGGGCTTTAGACTGCCTCCTAGAGGTATGAGGCATTTTCAATACCAGAGAAGGAGACCGGCCAGGCCAGTGGCATACACCTCAACTACAGTGATAAGCAAAATATGAACCAAAATGAACAGGTTCGTGAAAAAAAAGAGAAAAAAGAAAAATGATCCTGAAAATTTACATGCTATCATAGTTAACAGGAGCTAAGCCCCAATGTACACCCGCTGAGGGCCCAAGGTACCCACTCTGACCTCCACGCCATCTTGCTTCCACATCAGATGGGGAAAAGCCTCTTCAAGAGCCAAAAAAACAGGTGGCAGGCAGAGCCCGATCTAGGAGCAAACTGGCGTGGACACAACAAGTATATGGATAAGGGTAAGCACAGTAAATACAATTGTAAGTAAATTTCCTGGCCTCAGGCCCCTCACCTAGGGGAAGAAGAGGATATGACCCGAAGGAAGGGAAAAGGGAGAGGGGATGTGACCCACCCAGACAAGCTGGGTGGGAGCGGGGTAGTGAGGGGAATGTATACAGGCACCAGACTTATGCAATAAAAGTAAGCAGTATCAGTACAGTACGCACCCTAATACATTTGCAGTAGGAATAAAAAATTAGGTAAACTTAGATTAAACAATAAAATAACACTCCACGTTGGGCTAGGGCCCCAAAGGCAGTAATTCTGACGCAGCAGCTAACACAATGAGTCCATGGCATATGGGGCCAGTAAGTTGGACAAGTCAATGAATATAGTAGCTGCTGTTATACATTTTTTACAAATATGAAAATATTATGAAATTAGTGTGCACAGCTGCTCTAATATCCCGCCTAAGGGCCAGGGGTTAGAAATGGTTAAATGCAGGTTCCCCACTGATAGCTCCAATGGTGGCAAGTCAGGTCCAGGGTAGCAAAAAGCAGGGGTTTGCAACCCCCTTCTCTGTGGGATGATGGTGCTAGCTATCTAATAACGGGGTAAAGCCTTGTGAAGGAAAAGGTAAATTCTCACAAGAGAGCCTATACTGTGTAGACTAAAGAGTCAATGGAAGTCCCAGCAGGCCTCACAAAATGCAATACTTTTTTAGCTTATCAATGCCAGGGAAGAAGGCACAGCACTTGGCTTAGGAGTTATGGGGTGTACTTATAGGTGACAGTGGGGTAACATGGCCCAGTATGAACCCAATTATGCAGCCCAAGAGAAGACTCTAGGTAATATGGGATGAACCCAAGACTTATGTGAAGGAGGCCACTAGTGGGTGCATGACACAGTTAGAAAATGGGATACAGTAATCTCACCCAAGGCTCCTCAGTCGCTGCACCAGATTCTCCAGCAGCCTAGTTAGCTGCAGTCCCGGAGAGCTACGGAGGACTCAGATGAGCTAGGATGGCTCCGGTCTGCTAAGCTGTCCTTGTCTGCTCCCGATGGTGCCCTTTTGGACTTTGTCTGCGGCGTCTCCTTCCAGGGGCCACAAGATGGCTGCCGTTCTCGCCAAAACAAGTATAGGGAAGCTCCGATACCCTCTCTTGGGTTCTTTACATTCAGGGCCCCTCGGTCTCTCTTGCTGCTCCTCCGTCTGCCTCCTGGAGCGTGGCTCCCATATGAAGCACCTCACAAAGCTCAAATTGGACCAGGTAAGCAGCGGTCCTGTGTATGTGGGTACCAAGGCTTCTCAGTTGTGTCTGGCCCTCAGCCTCCGATTTTCACAGACATTCCGGGCCACTTCTCACCTTCCTCCACTCTCAGCTGCTCCGGAGTGGATCCCTGAACCTCCAGAGCTTAGTGGGCGATGGCCCTGCAGGAGGATTAGCTGGTTTGTGGTCTGCAATATAGGTGATCTGTTAATCTGCCACCGGTAACACTGGGACCTCTGTGTGGGATAAATTGTGGAGTATAAGTAGCTCAGTTGTTCTGTGTACCCCAAAAGGCTCATCAAATTGCCCAACTATAGGGATAATTTTGGCTTTTGTAGGGATTTAGGTCTGGAGCTCCTCCCCCCAAAAAAACATAACTGACGTTGCGTTACAGGCTAAAAGGCTTGCGGTACACCTATACCGACTAGACTTGTAATGACTGCGGTGCTGTTTTAACGCTGAAATGACCATTTCAGTGTTAAAACACAAACGCACAACTCGTAATCTAGCTGCTTGTTTGCTAAACACCCCCCTTATATACCCATACATCACCTATTAATTACCTTTGCAATTACCAGAAGCTGTCCATGAATTCACTCGTGCACGTATCATACCTCACAATGTCTATTGACGTCATCAGTTTGTGCATCACCATGGCAACAACCGTATAACAATATTTGGTCACTATCGCAATATCTGAAATATAAGCGTTCGTGCCATAGCCATACATGTCCCAAAGCCTCAGGCATCATGTTAGGCTGTAATCATGGACACTACACATTGCTCCATGTCTGCTGCTATCAAAAGCGACTGCGTGTCATTTCGAGAACCACTGACTATTAGTATTGCATAAACAGTATTGTGCAATTAAAAACAATTAATGTGGGCAGAAGAGATATGTAATGTTATCCATATAAACATAACTAGAATCAAGATTGTGTGTAAGTTGACTGTATTAGTCTGAACAGTCCAATGTTACATTTAGATTTGCAGCATATTTTAGATACAAAATACATTAGACACATCTCAAATGCTCATCATTCTATAGAATAAAATCTTATCACTCATGCAACAAGGAGTATTTTAGAAATTTTTACTTGAAGAGAGGAATTGCCCACGTCTATTTGTGCCAACAGCTGTAGTCTATCACGGTAAACATTGTTCGCAGAGAGGATACTGAATGTCCAGACTGCTGGAAATGCCTAGCCAGAGGTTGCTCAGATTCTCCCTTGTCGTATTGCTGACTTGTGGTTAGCCAATCTCTCCCAAAAAGGGGTTATGGTTTTACCAATATAATAGAGGGAACATGGACAAATGATGACATAGATCACATGGTCTGTTGTACAAGTCAGCCTATGACTGATGTCAAACATCCGGTTTGTATGTGGGTGATGGAATTTTCTTCCAGTGATCATGCTATTGCATGTAACGATATTCCCACACAGATAACAACCAGATTTGCCTTTAGGTAACCATGCATGTGTTTGGTAACATTGTACCGGATCTGATTTCACCAGAATGTCCCCTAGGTTCCTCGGTTGCTTGTACACCATCCTTCATGGAGACGAGCCAACAAACGGTAAGTTGTCATCAGTGGCCACAATGGACCAATT
Source organism: Bombina bombina (assembly GCF_027579735.1). Classification (NCBI taxonomy): domain Eukaryota; kingdom Metazoa; phylum Chordata; class Amphibia; order Anura; family Bombinatoridae; genus Bombina; species Bombina bombina. The sequence goes on along the minus strand of NC_069499.1, from coordinate 409,651,108 downwards.
CTTTGTGATAGTATCCCTCACCACTTTCATAGCCAGGGTATATGTAGTAATGAAATTCATTTTCTCATCTTTACTCACAGATGGGTGTACAATCAAATCCTCCTGTGTGAGGTGTCTGTTCATGGGCAGGTTGTTCACAAGTGCTGCTATACTGTGTTTATATATATATATATATATATATATATATATATATATATATATATATATATATATATATATATATATCGAGAAATAAATACGGGAGAGAAGCAAATGCTTTAAAATTTATATATAAGCTAGTGAACAAGGGTAACCTCCAATCGGTCCTTGTTGGTATTATAAGTACATATGGTGCAGGCCCTTAAATAGTATTATAATGTGTAATATAACAGAAGAACTCATCCTGGAAAATAGCCAGGTTGAAAAAAGACAGGGAAACAGCACTCTTTTGAAAAAACAATATTTTTACTAGCACGATTTATATACATAAGTGGTAAAGGGGATGGCAATCGGGAGTCCTGCCTCCACCCTTGAACCGCAAGGATAGGCAAAGTACACTGTGTGTAAGGTACAAAATAGTTTGCAACAACAATATTTATCAAAAAAACAAATATTTATAATGGGACCTTCCGAGTCCAATATACAAAACCTGACCGGTCAGGGGATGTGCGGAACAAGTTGCGCAATATGTAAATGCAGCACAATACAAAGCTGACTTTAGTAAAGCCTGTCACACTTCCTACACCCAGCTGCACACAGCACCTCTGTGAAGAGGTAATTGCTGGGCAGGTAAAACGTAGTAAGGGATCTAAGAAAGTGATGACAGCTTTATAACAAGCGGGATAAGCTAGTCAGATATACCTTGCAAACTGTACATAGAAGAATTTATATTCAGAGGGGAAGTGTATTCCTGGGATCAACTACACCCTGCTGCAGCCGACGCCTCACTCAGGAGGTATAGCGGTCGGGCAGGTAGAAAAATGGGATCTAAGTGATCTTAATGGAAACACGCCCTCAGGATATGTACATAAGTAGATAGACCAGACATTTAAATCTTCATGTATGGATGACATGTATTGCAGACAAGGTATAAGTAAGTACATTCAAGAAAACAGCGTTATTGCATGTCATGCAGAAAAGCAATTAGGTGTGTTAGTATTCAGCATATGTCTGTCCATTTTAAGTTCCTAGAAAAAGCTGTGCCCCCTCTCGACAGAGTGGCGTTTGCCAGGTGCGAAATTCATGCACATAAGCCAAAGCTGATTCATGCAGTTAGCGGCAAGGAATGTAATGGAACCATACGACCTGATAGCTGAAATGACAAGTCGGCCGTGCCGAGTAGCTGTGAGTCCATGACATGTATGCCAAAATATGCCGAGTTTTGATTCTGACTTTGCTTTAAGAGTGCCTGGTAGTAAACCGCAGGGCTTGTTTGCAGATTCTTTGCTTAATGATCTTCACACGCACATCACGTGATCCGGTCGGCTGGACCTATGCCGACGCGCGTTTCACCCGTGCGTCCAAGTTGCTTAACGGGCTTCGTCAGGGCGTGATATCCAAGGTGCACCTGTCACTCTATTTATACCTAGTGTCGTTTTGCGCCTCTACTGACGGGTGAAAGTATTGCAAGTATTTGCAAAGTATCAACAATTAAGGAAAAACCAAAATGTGTCTATATTCAAATATGAAGTAATAAAAAAGGATCTATCTTACTTTACATTGAAATTTAGAGAAATATAAAGGAGAAAATAATAAATATATTGATGTTGCAATCGTCTTTTTATTAAAAATTAACAGAATTTAGCCTACTATAGTACAAGACGCTAGAGAGTGTGTTCATTCACAGAAAACAGGCCATATCCAATTTGTCATTGAGGCCTGCAGGAAGCTGGGTACCCAAAACTGAGATCCACCTGCATTCCTTTTGGAGGAGAATTCTGTCATTATCCCCCCCTCTATTGTTGGTTATGCCCCTATCTATCCCGATAAAGGAGAGAGAGTCAGGATTACTGTCATGCATGTGTTCGTAATGTTTGGCAACGTTACTTTTCTGGTTCTTATATTTCACATCGTCCCGGTGCTCTGTTATCCGGTCTTTTATGGCCCTTCTCGTTTTTCCCACGTAATAACGCGGGCAGCTACACGAAAGAAGGTAAACAACCCCTTCCGTGTTGCAATTCACAAAGTGTTTTAGAGTATATGTTTTTCCTGTGTGTGTTGCAAATTGTTTGGTCTTAACCATATACTTGCATGCAACACATTTCCCACAGGGATGGTTGCCATAGGATCTGTGTTTGGACAACCAATTTTGTTGTTTAGGAGTCGACAAATATTGGCTCCTCACCAATTTGTCTTTAAGACTCGGTGCCCTTTTGGCTGTGATGTTTGGAAAATCCCCAACATCACGTGATACTGCTTCATCACTAGTCAAAGTGTGCCAGTTGTGTGCCAAAATCTGTTTTAATGAGGTCCAATGGCAATTATACTCAGTGACCAATCTAATTTTTGATGATTCACCAGTCTTGTCTTTGGGTACCAAAAGACTATCCCTATTCAGATGGGCCGCACCGGTTAGGGCTTGTTTCACTATCCTCTTTGAATATCCTCTATTCAAAAACCTTTTTTCCATTTCAGCCGCATGCTGATAGTACTTCCCTTTTGTGGAACAATTTCGGCGTAGCCTGAGAAATTGGCCCTTAGGGATACCCCTTTTTAGGTGGCTTGGGTGATGGCTAGAAGCGTGAAGAAGGCTATTAGTGGCCGTGCTTTTGCGATAGTTTTCTGTCATCAGGCAGCCATCTTTAATCTTCACATTTATATCCAAAAAGGATATTTCTTCCTTACTAAACTGTAGGGTAAGTGAGATATTACTCTTGTTCTTATTTAGAGAATTCACAAATTCTTTCAAGGTCTGCTCTGAGCCTTCCCAGACTAGGAAGACATCATCCACATATCGTAGCCATATGTGGATGTTCTCGTCGAAAAGGGGATTCTGGTACACTTCTTCCATTTCCCAGATGCCTAGATGGAGACACGCATAAGTGGGAGCACATGTTGCTCCCATAGCTGTGCCCTGTTGCTGGGAATATATCTTATTGTCAAACATAAATATGTTATTTGTAAGTGTGAATTTTAGCAGTTCAATCGCGAAGTCAGTATGTTGTACAGCACTCATACCTCTCGTCGATAGGAAATGCTTACATGCCCTAAGTCCTACTTCGTGTGGGATAGATGAATATAGTCCCTCCACGTCTAGGGTGACAAGGATGGCATTTTCGGGGAGCACCAACCTGTCAATCTTACGTAGGAAATCCGAGGTATCCATGATGTATGATGGAAGGGTGATGAGGTAGGGTCTAAGAAAGGAGTCCACGTAGTTGCCCAGATTTTCAGTAAGGCTGCCTATGCCAGCCACAATCGGTCTACCTGGAGGATGGTTGGCATTTTTGTGGATCTTAGGGATGCAGTAAAATACAGGCATCACCGGATGTTCTGGATATAGGTACAACTATGTGTGCAGCTGGGTGTAGGAAGTGTGACAGGCTTTACTAAAGTCAGCTTTGTATTGTGCTGCATTTACATATTGCGCAACTTGTTCCGCACATCCCCTGACCGGTCAGGTTTTGTATATTGGACTCGGAAGGTCCCATTATAAATATTTGTTTTTTTGATAAATATTGTTGTTGCAAACTATTTTGTACCTTACACACAGTGTACTTTGCCTATCCTTGCGGTTCAAGGGTGGAGGCAGGACTCCCGATTGCCATCCCCTTTACCACTTATGTATATAAATCGTGCTAGTAAAAATATTGTTTTTTCAAAAGAGTGCTGTTTCCCTGTCTTTTTTCAACCTGGCTATTTTCCAGGATGAGTTCTTCTGTTATATTACACATTATAATATATATATATATATATATATATATATATATATATATATATATATATATATATATATATATAAAATTAGATATAGATATATACAGATATAGATATATAGGAATATCTATTTAAAAATACTTAAATAAACATTTTAATGTATATGTATGTATTTCTATGTTAAAGCCCTTTGCAGCCCTTTTTTCACCTGAGATCTCATATCTTTGCGCTCTTATAACTTTTTATGCAATATTTATTTTTAATAATTTTCAATAGACAATGTAATTATGAGTGTATCTTGTGCTTTAAAGTCGTGATATCCCGATGCCCGTTAAATTCAATTGCACTCAAGAGAGCGCATTTACTTTTAACTTGTAATATAGGCACTACTATATATACTCACTTTGTTGCCAACGGTTTAGACATTAATGGCTGTGTGTTGAATTATTTTGAGGAGACAGCAAATGTGCACTGTTATATAGACTGTACACTCACTACTTTACATTGTAGCAAAGTGTCACTTCTTCAGTGTTGTCACATGAAAATAAATAATAAAATATTTACAAAAATGTGAGGGGTGTACTCACTTTTGTGGGATACTGTATATATGTATATATATATATATATAAATATATATATATATAATAATAATTTAAGACTTTGCAAATAACTTTTTTTTCAGGTTAGCACTCGAGTGAAAGACAAATTTTGTAGTGCACCCAACAGAAGTATATTAGGTGATGTATTTAGAGCAGATCCGACCTCCAGATGTTAGCATGCCTGAGGCTTTCTTTCGAGCGCTAAGATTTTACTTTACACTTGTAATATAGCAGTAAATCTGGCAGTGCTATAGTTTGTGCCCTAGCAATGTTAGTGCACCACAGTGCAACTATTTTTATGCTGCACTTGTAATCTAGGCCTAAATTTAGTAATGCAGTCAGTGATCTTTGCCTTAGCATTGCAGCATGTGGCAAACATATGTCAAGACTTTATGAAATATATACAAACAAAAGGGGCACAGCATAGAGTATCAAATGGCAAAATGAGTGGTACTCACAAACAGTGACACACTGTGACACACTGTAGACTCCATGCTTCTCAGCAGCTAGCAACAAGCCAACAGGATCTGTGAAAAAAGTATCTTTAATTAAATGTATCTAAAACATACACTGTATAGCAATAGGGGTATTTAGTGATTTAAAGTGAATATAAATTTTGATGAACCAGTGCCCAGTTTTTAATAATCCTATTAAAAACAGGGGCACTTTCATTCATCAAACTTTACATTTAACTGGTTTTGTTAAAATACTTACCTTTTCTTCGTGAAAGCCGCTCCAGCGCTTTCCCCGCCCATCGCAAGCCTCCTCCTACGTCAGAAATGACGATTCCGGCCTTCCTCCAATCACGGCGTTGCTTTAGGCAATGATTCTCCCCGAGGGTAAGCCATGATTGGAGGATGCCCGAAACATCATTACTGACGTATGAAGAGTCTTGCGACAGGCTGGAGAGGCTTTCAAGAATAAAAGTTAAGTATTTTAACAAAACCAGTGAAATGTAAAGTTTAATGAATGAAAGTGTCCCTGTTTTTAACAGGATTTTAAAAAACCGGGCACTCATTCTACAAACTTTACATTCACTTTAAACCATGTATGCAAAGTGGAATCATTATTTTATTTTGTTTCTTGCCACTCACACTAGCTTTTCTTCCTAGTTTTTTTTAACAGGGATTTCCTACCTTCAGCCTCCAGCGTTATCTCACCCAGTAGAACAACTAAGCCTCCAATTGGTGGCATTTCTTTTGGTTTTCTTTTTCCCTTTGTCCTCTTATCTTTGAATTTATTTCCTTTTGATGGTTTTAGGAGGAAAGTGATTTTGGCTCTTTTTGTGAATATTTTTCACCTCATCATTAAAAAAAACTATACCACTTATGAGTCTGTGTCCTATAATATTTTAGCCTAATATTAGTAAAAGTTAAAGGACCACTAAACACAGAAGAATAGCACAATCGATAAATGCACAACAAACAGCCACTACAAAAGAACTTGGTTTAAATTTAACACTAGTAGATTAGTTTTATTTTTATTCCCAATGCATCATGTGACAGCTGTCAACCAATCACAAAATGCATATACGTATAGTCTGAATCTTACACATGTTCAGTAGGAATTGGTGTATAAGAAAGGGTGCATATAAAAAGATTGTGCATATTTAGATAATAGATGTGAATCAAACATTCATTTACAATTGTGTGCTCTATCTGAATCATGAAAGTTTAATTTTGACTTTACTGTTCCTTTAAGTTTTACAGGAGCCAGATTGTGCACTAAAAACTCTCTTTTGTTTCTTGTTTTCTCATCTGTGTCATGTATTTTACTTGATGTTTATGCCAGGGGAGCTGATCCAAAAGCATGGAAATATATGAGTTACTTCTGTAACTGACTGTTGGATGTTTATCATCTGATTTTCTTTCTTTTTTTTCTTTCTTTTTTTGGTAGAGCATAAAATTTGTAAACTTTTTTTTTTTCAATATACTTCTATTGCCAAACTGGCTTCATTCTCTTGGTATTCTATGTTGAAGAATCAGCAATGCAGTACTGGGAGCTATCTAAACACATTAGTTGAACTAATGACAAGAGGCATACAGTATATGTGCAGCATCAATTAGCCGCTAGCTCCCAATATTGCATTGCAACACCTGAGCCTGCCAAGGTATGCTTTTCAATAAATGATTCAAAGAGAAAAAGACACATTAGGTAACAGAAGTAAAATACAAAATTATTTAAAAATGCAAAAGGAAAGAAATGTTTTGGATTTGCTGCCCCTTTAATGTACATTAATTAGTAGCCTCTGTGTAGCCTTTTCCTTGGTTGTTCTCTCCTCCCTCACACTTTCTCTTCATTATATCCCAGTTTTGGGACATTGATGTTGATACCTGTGAACCTGCATGCACATAAATAATCCATCCAAAAAAAGTCTAAAAGAATAATATTAGTAAAGTTCCCCTGAATGCAGATATTAAGGTAAAATGTCTCTACTTTATATTTAGGACATATACGGCTAGATTACAAATGGAGCACTAATTTAGCATGCGCCCATAAGTGGGCAAATTCGCCCGTTTACAGGCGCACAATAAATAACCAGCCATTACAAGTAGCTGGTTATTGCTACTGTGAGCTTGCAATAGCAATGAGCACTCCAAAAAGGTCACTTGTAATCTGGCTCATAATTAGGTAACACCTGAAGCGTTTCCTGCCAGATAGGGAACTTAATCAGAGGACAAATAAAAAGTATTTTGGGACATTAGATTTTTCCTTGTATGAATATTACATTTTCATTATGAATGAACCAAATGGTCAAATTCCTGGAATTCAAGATGTGTTTGATCATAACCTACCGGTCTACCTCTATAAACGTGACCCTTTTTTGCCTATCCTACCACCTTGCTGTGTTCCTCCCCCTGTCCCTGATCTTTATGTACTGTTTTTTTCAGCCATATTGATGTTCCTCCCATTTTCTACCTTATTGTCACAGAGTTAGCCATCACTTATTAAAGGTACATTAAACTCAAAATTATATTCCCTCAAAAAGTTTAAATTACCAATAGTAAAAAAAAGAAATAATATGCTGTGTACCATCTTTTTATTTGCCCACTTATTTTGGAAACTGTGCTATTTTCTATACCCCTCAGAAAGGTTGGAGTGTATCTTGCATAAGAATGGCACATTTATCTGACTGTTAAAAAAAAATTACATTGTAAAATGCTTATAAAACATTTTTCTTTAAATACAGAACTTTTACATTATAGTACTTAATTGCTTATGAATACTGTCCCTTTTCTCACCAATGTGCCATACCTCTCCCTTTGGGGCCCATTTATCAAGCTCTGAACGGAGCTTCTGGGCCCGTGTTTCTGGCGAGTCTTCAGACTCGCCAGAAACAGCAGTTATGAAGCAGCGGTCTAAAGACCGCTGCTCCATAACCCTGTCCACCTGGTTGATTGATCGGGTTGATTGATACCTCCCTGCTGGCTGCCGATTGGCCGCGAGTCAGCAGGGGGCGGTGTTGCACCAGCAGCTCTTGTGAGCTGCTGGTGCAATGTTAAATGCGGAGAGCGTATTGCTCTCCGCATTCAGCGAAGTCTTGCGGACCTGATCCGCACTGTCGGATCAGGTCCGCAAGACCTTAAATAAATAGGCCCCTGTATCTCTCTCACACTCAGACATGCTATACATAGAGGCCTATTAATCAAAGGTCTTGCTGACCTGATCCAACAGTGCGGATCAGGTCTGCAAGACCACTCTCAATGCGGAGAGCAATACGCCGCCCCCTGATGACTTGCGGCCGCCAGCAGGGAGGTATCAATCAACCTGATCGTACTTGATCGTGTTGATTTCCGGCGATTCCTGTCCGCCTCATCAGAGCAGGCAGACAGGGTTATGGAACAGCGGTCTTTAGACCGCTGCTTCATAACTGCTGTTTCTGGCGAGTCTGGAGACTCGCCAGAAACACAGGCCCACAAGCTCCGTTCGGAGCTTGATAAATGGGCCCCATGGTTTATCATCAGGCTTACTTAGCTAAAGAGATCAGTCAAGCACCGGTGTGAAAGTTCGCCCTACAGAAGGTCACTGCTTGAAACCCTAAACTGTAAGAGACAAAGAGGACGTAGCAGTACAAAATTCCATTATGCATTTTTATGCAAGAGAACAATGTATAAAGATAGCAATGTTTGAAGAGTACTCCCTTATTCATGCCATAGATTGCTCTCTTGAATATCAGGCTTACTTACTCAGAAAATGGTCATACATTAGTACAGAGCCAGACTTATCCTGACACACACTCAAGTCATATAATTTACCAAACAATTGATGTACCTAAAGCATAATATGTTTTTCCACCATAGCTTTTCACCACCTGTTGCTGACATCAGAAAGGTTATAGATATTTCCCACTGTTCACTTTTTTTTTACCTTTAACTGAATGTACAGGAGCATGGGCAAGTGGAACCAATAATTGATTACAATTGGTGAACACATGCTTATTTATATATTTATATATATTAACCTTTTCTTACCTTAGTTCCTCTACTCCTTTTGTCATCCCCTTGACCCCCTTAGCATGTAAGTCTACAAGCCCAGCTGCTTTGTAGAACATCTTCATGAAAGTTAATTTACAACAGTGAAATTCTTAGCCTGGCCCTCTAACCACTTGTTACCTACAAATGCAACTATGTATATCATAACTATGTTTATAGCACTGCGGAATCTGTTGGCACTCTACAAATAACTGATAATTATAATAATATCCTATTGCGTGAAAAAAATGCTTTTGTTATAAAAACTTTAAAATTATCAATATATAACATTCTATTTTTTATTTTAAATCTAGGTATGAAAATCCAATTTCTAATATGTTTTGCTTGTAAAAATGTTCTGAAACTGATATTTAAATGGCCCACAAGCGAGTTTACAAGATTTGAGTTTTATCCTACACATTTTAAAAGGCACCATTTTTTAGTATTGTCTTAGTGTATTGATATAACAATTATTTCCCATAGCTTAATCACTGACATATAAAATATATTCACGGTGTTCTAAATTTAATCAAATAAACAGTTTAATCAATACTGCCACCACACGTCCTGCAATCCGAAATCAAGCCTGCAGAGCTTTGTTTTGAACTGTGGTGAAAGCAAAATATCTTTACTAAGCACAGATTTACTGTATTTTTTATGAGATAAAAATGTAATATGAAGTAAATAGCAAGAGACGGAGATATCAAAAGGAATGCAGAAGAAAATCCACGAAGGTTGCATGGAGATATATATTTCCATCTTTCTGGTTGGATTTATTTTATATTTTTCATAAACCCAGCTGCTACTGGCTTGCCCTGTAATAATTCTCTTAAGGCCCCTTTCCCTGTATAACTCTATGCAAACAAAAATGAAGAGTGAGTTATTTAGATTCATGCTCTAGGGATGCTGATTTTCTGGATGTGCTTATTTACTTGTGTTAGTAATGTTCAGACCACAATATGCATTTTAAAGAATATCCAGTGGTCATACATAATTCTCTCAAAAGTTACATGTCATTCAAAATACAGTATAACATAAAAAAATCGTATTTAATTTCTTTAATTCATGTAATAATTAATTTATTTTAAAAGTACCGTGCTGCGGAATATGTTGGTGTTCTACAAATAAATAATACAACTGTATTTATGTATGTATGTATGTATATATATATATATATATATATATATATATATATATATATATACACACAATATTTATCAATGGTAACTTAAAGGAATCACCAGTGGTATATATTTAAATTAATTAGAATAGTTGTACAAAGTGTTTGCATGAGTTTACTAGTGATTTCAAATTGAGGTCATTCAAATACATTTTAAAAATTGTGTTTTACTGGTATAGCAGTGTAATCAGTATTGAAATTACCTAATAATCCCACAATGGGCTCCTGTCTCATCGTTCCTCTACATGGAACACCAAGGTCTATCTTTTGCAGGGGCTGCTGCTCTCCCCTTGGCGTGTGGCTGTGCACTGTGCTAATTAAAGGGGTCCACAACCTAATTGCAGGAACTTTCACCTAATGGCTACAGGTGTGGGTGTTCCTATATAAAGTCACTCAGCTCATCACTCTGGGATGAGTTATTGTGAGCTGTACCCTGTTCTTATGTCTTCTGAGATACGTACCTTGTTCCTGTGCCTGCTAAGTCTCTAGCTGGTTACTTACCTTGTTCCTTTGCATTTTGAGTCTAATTTGCTTGCTTTACTAGTGGCAGCTTACCTGGATACTGCTGTACCTTCTGCACCTACCTGGAATCCTGTGGCAGCCTCACCAATAGTACCCACCTGGTATCCTGTGCCTGCTGTATCAGTGGCAGTTTACCTGAATACTGCTGTATGCTGCACCATCCTGGTATCCCATGGCAGCCTCCCTAACTGTATCTGCTGAGTATCCAGTGCCTGCTATATCAGTGGCAGCTTACATGGATACTGCTGTACCTGTTGCACATACCTGGAATCCAGTGGCATCCTCACCAACATTACCCACTGGGTGTCCTGTGCCTGCTGAGTCTCCTGAGATTGCTGTACCAGTGGCAGATTACCTGAATACTGCTGTATGCTGCACATACCTAGTAACCCGTGGCAGTTTCACCAAAAGTACCTGCTGGGTATCCTGTGCCTGCAGAATCTCCTGGGCTTGCTGTACCAGTGGCAGCTTACCTGAATCCTGTTATCACTACTGCATCTATCTGGTATCCTGTACCAGCTGGTCCATCTTTACCTGCTGGGAATTGCTCCTACCTTTCCCCCTTGGTACCTACTTGCTGGACTGATCTCATGGTACCTGATCTTTGGCCTGTTACTGGACTCTGCTATTGTTTGCCCCCCTGGTCTCTAGTTGCTGGACTGATCTCACCATACCTGACCTTTGGCCTGTTCCTGAATTGTGCTCTGTTTTGCCCCCTTGGTACCTATTTCCTGGTTTCACACTTAGGGGTCGAATTATTAAGGGCTGAATGGCACTGAATACAGCTGTTTTCGCGTGAGCCACCTCTGAGCCTGCGAACAGCAATCCGCCCGATCGTATACGATCGGGTTGATTGACACCCCCTGGGGGCAGTATTGCACAAGCAGTTCACCAGAAGAGATGCAGAAGAAATTTAGCGATGAAGAGATTTAGAGATGCAGAGAGCGATGAAGAGATTTAGCAATTTAGGGATGCAGGGCGGACATGATTCACTATAGCGAATCATGTCTGCCTGGGGTATGATAAATCTACCCCTTAGTATTGATCAATGCTTTAATTTGTTTTTCTTGCTTTATTAAAACCTTTTAAAAAGTATTTTGGTTTCTTGTACTTTTATTTCTGCATATTGAGTTCTACTCACAATCAACATTACAGTTACCTAGTTTCTGAGTCTTGTATGTCCTCCCTTTGCTTTCCTGCAATGCTTCTGATGTTCACTGTATCTTTGCCTCTGGAATGAACCAGACCAAAAAATCTATTTCTTGTCCCTCTTATTAACTCATCCAACCACAAATGGCTTTCCTCAACTTTTAATTCCTTCTATTGTCCGTCTGCACCTACATTCACTACTAAATCTACAGCCCAGATTATTGCAGATCACTTCAGAAATAAAACTGAAAATATTATGAAAATATCTGTCTATTGCACTCTTCAATTCTTCACCTTCTACCTGCCTGATAGCACTCCTATCTTATTCTGTCACAATATGTCCCCTTGACCCTATTCCTTCATATCTTCATTTCCTAGTTTGCAACTTCTTTTAGCCTCAACCCTAACTAATTTGTCAACTTAAGTCTCATTGCTGACATACTTCCTAAACCATTCAAGCATACATTATATATACCTGTCATGAATACCTCATGATTTAGATGCTAATGGGTTAATTTTCTTTAGCTTGTGTGCTAAAAACATTTGATTTTTCAGAAGAAATATGTGGCTGTGTTTTCCCTTAGATAAGCCAGAACCCCTCATAAATAGTTTCTAAGTTCCACTTGACCAAATGTTATTGTGTATCTATTGATGCATTAAGCAATTAAAAATGTCAGCACAAGAGACAAAAAGCAGTGTCTCTACCCAGAGCTAGATAAGGTCGATCAGAGGACACTAGTACCACTTGAGACATGCTTTTAACCGTAATATGAAACTAAATTATGAAAATATGACAACCATGTCATATTTGGTACCAAACTAATTCTAACAATGTCACTGGGAAATTGCTTATATAGGTGTATGCACGGAATATGTAAAATAGAAGTTATAAGGTGTTCTATAATTTCAGCCAAAGAACTTTATAACATGTCGTAAAATGAGGGAAGTGGATATTTCTTGCAAAAGAGGGCCCCTCTGTAAGTGGTTGGGTGAAGCAAATTTGATATCAGAGAAACAGATACAAAATGTTGTGTTAACAATACAAGTTGATTATTCTTCATGGGAGGCTGTATACTACAGAGTGAATGACCATATTTCCTGCCATCTCCCTGGCACAGACAACTAAATCTAGTAAAGTATAAGGTTTCTGTTATTTCTTCTTTTATTTTAAAACTGTTTACTTGTGAATAATTATATTTGTTAACATCTTTTTATTAATAATGCATTGTGTAACATTTTTTGCATAATAAATATTCACTTATTAAGTTTTTGCCTTTGTCTAATATTTGAACCACGTAACTGAAAGAGACTGGTAGTATTTATACTGTGATTTTAGGTTATTTTTTGTTCAATTGTATTCTGGTATTTAAATTGTAAGTCTGGGTTTCCTTAAGATTTCCCATATAAATAAATCTTAAGTGGTAGCAGCTTAAAGATAGTTTTAGTTTGGGTGGTATTAAAGGGGAGTTTAGCCTTGTCTAGGACAGACAAGTGACTGGTGCAGGGTTGGTTAACACTGGTCATCACAATACCTATCCTAAAAAAAAACTATCTGGACCCTACCACTCCCTCTAATTATCAGACAGCATCATTTGCTTCCAAAATATTGGAGCAACTAACCTATAACACACTTTTTCTCAACTAATGCTTTTTTTGACCCTCTCCAATCTAGATTCTGCCCTACACATTCGACAGAAATCACTTTGGCTAAGCTAACAGACAATCAGCCATTCACTAAATAAAAAGGCTACTATTACGTACTTATTCTTCTAGATTTAAAGAATGCATTTGACAAAGTTGACCATCTTCTGCTCTTACAAATCTCGCATTATTTTGACATCCAAGACACAGACCTCTCCTGGTTTAATTTCTACCTCTTCAAAAACCCAATTAGAATTTCATTTAATGGCATGTCTTCTGACCCACTATCTCTCAGTAACAGAAGGCTCTGACTTGTCTTCAAGCTTTTCTCAATCTATACAGTATATATACTCACTTGGAAAATGTATATCTTACTTTGGGTTCTAGTAACATCTCTTTGTTTATGAAACCCAAATTGTCTTGTGTTATGTCTCCATCTTTACAATTTTACCAATGTCATGTCTGCCTATTCACTTTCCTAGCTGATAACAGGGTACCTCAGCATCAGGTGGAGAGACAGGGTGTTATGTACAATACTCACACAAAGTATAGGTACGTCATGGAGTATCTCAGAGATCAAGGTGGAGATAGGAGTAACTACCACCCTGAGGCTCTGGATGAAGTCCAGACTGTATAGTACCATATAAATCAGGATATTCTGAACAAGGAAATATAGTTCTAGTATAGGATACAATACAGAGTAATACAGGTAACTGGCATAAGGATTAGTCTTGAGAGTAGTCAAAGACACAATACAGGTCGGCAATAGCAAGGCAAAACAATCCAGTGAGGCACAAGAGGTTAAAGCAAAGCATAGTCAAAGTCCAATTCTGAGATCAAAGTGAACAGAAAATCCAACAAAGTACCAAGGGACAGAGAAAAAGCAGAGTCCAGTATCCAAATCCAAGTCTGTAACAGAGAACAATCCAAATAGCAATGAAGTACACACCCTGAGTAACAACTCAATAAACAGGCAATGACTTGCTGGAAGGGTGAGTATTATATTGCATGAGAGTAACTGCCAATAATCCACAGTTTTAGGCAGGTGGAGCCAAAGTGAAGAAAACAAAAAGGTAATTACACAAAGTGTAACCCGAGTACATGTATAGCCCAAGAAGCTGAGATCACAGGTTTGATCCTAGAATGTGAATACCAAGTCACTAAATGTTTCCCATTACTTTCATTATCCAACTTGGTCTCTAACAAAATTAGATTATCTTTATTCCCCTCAAATATACCCAACACCACTAAAAAACATTAGCTTAGGTCCACTATCTTGGTGTCACACTGGACTCCTTCACTGCACCTTTCTTATCTCAAGAAACCACCAAAATATTAATTGACTCTCCCATTCTGTCTTCTATTGACTTCTAAATTCCCCCCTCCTGCCTCTCCCCGCTTTAGGGCTAGATTATAGTTGGATCGTAAAATAGAGTTTATGCAAAGCCATAATTTGCACTGGCAAGATTTTTCTATTGCTTGCTCACACCATTTATGAGTTAACATATTATCGCAAGGGGATTTTCATCCATATCGTGTTCTGCTACACCACTTACGTGCTCAAAGGCCTTCTTGAGCTGTGACGTCATTAATTGAGGGGATACGAAAATGTTTTTTCAATTAAAACAGACTAATTAATTAAAAATGGTGACAACTATTAAAGTGTTGGAAAACCACTTAGACTAACTGCATATTAACACATCTGCCATTATTTTTACAAAATTTAATTACAGGCTAATCACAAGAAGAACAACGGTCACTTTAATTTGATTTACATCTTTAGCGCAGTTTACAATGATCACTGGAGTGAGCCTAGGGTTGAGATCTCGGCTATGTTTTTATAGACAATTATACATGCTGCAGGGTGTACAGAGGGAAATAGGAATAGTCATTTCCAACCTCAATATATGTGTGCTGTCCTGGGCCGCAATGTATGTTACCATATGCACACCCTGAAACATAGGTAACTCAGAACACTGCTACTGAAGCTAGAGCAAGCGTCATGTTGGAGACTACTACATAAATGTTTGCTTGCATTATGATTACGTGTTAAACATGGTGGAGGCATTATAGTTGCGAACAAACAACTGTTTAGACAGCACTTACATTGGCAACACTTTAGAATAATTTGATTACATTGTGGGAGCGAATATTACATTATTAACATCAATAAAATGCAGAAATAGCTTCATGCACACATGAACAAAATACGTTCATAGAGATTTTTTTGAGCGTGTAACCAATGTTCCAAACATATTCACATTGCATGCTCACAAATACCTTAATGTAACGAATTGCTAATCTTGAATGGGGGTTTTACTGTTACATTTGCTATATAGCACAAATAAGTGACCTCTATGTAAATACATAGGTCTCTACTTGTGAATGTTGAGTTTAAAAGGACAGTGTATTAGAATAATTGCACACATCCTACTATAAATTTTCATTTGGTACTGTTACATTGAATTGGATTATTTTAAATAATTAAACATTATCAGTGTTATGAAATACTATTTTTTTTTTATTAATATTTTATTCAAATTGCAAAATATAGCCAAATATTTTTCTTTTATCAACCCCTTTGCAACCTTAGGAAGTTCTATGCCGTCCTAATCTCACTGGACTTTTAAAGTTCTGATATAGACAAATAAGTACGGGTGGGAAGGGGTTAAGAAACAAATATACACTGCAGCTGCTTTAAAACAAACTGCCAAAGATGTAAACTACACTGTACCCTGAGTTGTCATTAAAAAAATGTCCCATTATTATAAACATAAATAAATAAATAAAGACACAGATGTGTTATCATTTGGAACATTTATTTAAATATTTGTAGCACTGGCAAATTATAATTAATGCACATTAATGTTACATTACAGTGTTCACTTAGGAATCGAAAGGGGATGTTGTGAGTTCCACCACCACCAAAACCAAGGCAAAAAATGCTGTGTCCATTTAGTTCTGCAATATGCCATACTTCCTCCCTTAGGCCTTACAGTTAACATCAACTAGACTTCCTCTAGAATCATTGGATGTAAGGATGTCTCAATAATACTAATGATCAGGATTTAATTAAGCATATTTTTTTCCATTGATATCTAGTGTACTTGGTAATTGTCTTTAGTTCTTATTTTGTGGTTTTATAATCCATAAGCGACATTTGTATGGAGTCTTTTGTCATCTTCACTAATAAAGTATATGGTCAGTCTATAGGTATCTGACATATGCATAATGTGATACAATTCATTTGTAATTCTAACTGCGCCACTCTTTTATAAACAATTGCAATTTTTTTAACAAAACACACATCAACCATAATTCAGTGCAAAGTTTATTTTAAACCAAAAATACAACTATCATCTGTATTAACAGCTAATGAGAATTTATAACACATTGTACTAATTGCATGACAAAAAAACATATAAATTGGACCCATTCCTTAAATCCCATTAGTCTTGAAAAATATTGCCAGTGGTGCATCATGCTTTACCCTGGTAGAAAATGAAGTACTTGTGGCTGCCTTAGAGCCACAATATATCTACCTAATGGGATCACCGAGGAGGGAGAAGAACCCACATGAAAGGAGTAAAAATATTGTCAACTTGACTTTTCATAATGAGAAATATGTTGGGCAATGTCTGAAAATTATTTTCAACATCAAAAGAAAGGTTTTAAGGAAGAAAAGACAATTAGGCAAATTAAAAACAAAACAAAAAGCTAAGTACATAATTAGAAAAATTCAGCGACCAAAATTTCCGAAACTGGCTTATGGCAATATTTTTCAGGACTTATTTGTGCCAGAAATGACAGATTTGACTATACCAATATCTGGGTGGATGGGTGAATATAGATAGAAGACAGTAGTTGGATCTTTAACTCAACAGGATTCATTTGAAAGATTATAGGTAATGGACAAATGAGCTTATCTGACAAATGTTAGAGGACTCAGTAAGCCACTGATGAGTAGACAGCAAAATATCCAGTATTGTATTATAATAACAAAACCAAGCACGACCCACAACTCAAAGTATATTAATTGTATGTGCATTTAGTTAGTACTAACTTAACCCACACAGATCTATCTTCTCCTGTCTTCAAATTTGCTGTTGCAAGTGCAACAACTAGCTCTTGCTGCTCTTCCCTCTCTTCTGTTCCTGAGCTGTGAGCTCTGCTCATGCTCCTCCTCCCTCTTCCTCACCTGTTACATTACTGATCCTGTTACTATATGGAACGTGGCCATGGCTGAATTTTAGTATGAGTGATGTGTGTAGCTGCTTGTGGTGGGGAGGGGGGTGTGTACCAGGTGCTGTGCACACTATAGCCCAATTTACCCTAGAGGTGTGTGTAGCAGCATGGGATAGGGGAGCCAGTATGGGTGGGGGAGGCTTGTGACTTTGCAGATGCTAGAGCCAAAAAGTTAAGGTAATGCAATAATAAAGTAAAAAAAACAAAACAAATCACCATGTTACTGCTGCAACATGGTCACTGGTTGCTCTAAATTATGCCCCCCCATGCGGAGGTGCCCTATGGCAATTGTCTAGTTGGCCTTATAGTAGCACTGGTCCTGTTCCTGAACGGTCAGGCAGGCAGGCAGGGTTTGGCAACAGTAAAGCAGTCCAGCAGATTAAGGGTTAAGGTAGGTAGAGTAGTCAGACAGGCAGGTTCAGTAATAGTAATCAATCCAGCAGTTTAAGGGTTAAGGCAGGTTGAGTAGTTAGACAGGCAGGTTCAGCAACAGTAACCAATCCAGCAGTTTAAGGGTTAAGGCAGGAGATTAGTCAGGCAGGCAGGTTCAGTAACAGTATTTAGGCACTTAGAAAGAACGATCTGTCACACCCAGGAGTACACAAAGTAACACCTATACTTGGGCAGTGACAGATCGTTTGGAAAGTTTAAATAGGCGCAGGATTTGCGCCACTGAGGTCTGACCGGCATCAGGAGCATGCGGCGATGACGTCAGTGCCGCACGCATCTAAGCCGACACTGCCCCTGGCAATGAGCAGAGAAGGAGACGCTGCACCCCTAGCAATGGCTAGAGTGGCATGGCGTGACATAGCCCCCCTCTCAAGGGTTCCCTCCGGGAACCAGAGTCGGCCTCAAAGGATGAGCAGCATGGAATCTGGAGACCAGAAATGGAGCATGCATATCACGGGCAGGAACCCAGGAACGATCTGCCACGGAGTAACCCTTCCAATGAATCAGATACTGCAGTTGTCTGGGCCTGTATCTGGAGACCAGGATCTTAGCTACCTCATATTCTGGTTCACCACAGACCAGGAGCGGAGGAGGAGGAGCTCGGAGCCGGGTATATCTATACTTCATGTAATGTTTAAGTAGTGAGATGTGGAAGACTGGATGTATGCGTAGGGTTTTTGGCAAGCTCACTTTGTAGGCAACAGGAGACAATCTTTTCAGGACCTTGTAAGGACCAATAAACCTAGGCCCCAATTTGTGACAGGGTTCACGTAGACGAATATGTAGAGTAGAAATCCAAACACATTCACCCACTGGAATGGCACATACAGAAGCCCTATGACAATCAGCAAACTTCTTGTATTTAGAGACAGCTGAACGCTGCTGAGAATGAATGCATTGCCAGTGAGTGGTGAGTTCAGTGACGTGTTGGTCTGCGGCAGGGACCCCAGTGGACTGAGCTGAAAGAGGGAAGACACGAGGTTGATACCTTGCTGCAGCTTGAAATGGAGAACATGGAGGAGAAGAGTTCCAATCAGTGTTTCTTGTCAGCTCAGCTAGGGGCTAGCAACTCAGACCAGTTGGTATGGCAAGCGTTGACAAAGGCTCTAAGGTAGGCTTCAAGATCCTGGTTTGATCTCTCAGTTAGTCCATTGGTCTGAGGATGGTAGCCAGGCGACAAGGAAACAGTGGTTCCAATCAACTTACAAAAGGCTCTCCAGAAGGCAGAGATGAACTGTGGACCTCTGTCGGAAACAATATTCACAGGAATGCCATGAAGTCGTACCACATGCAAGAGTAAAAGGGCTGATAATTCTCGCTTAGAAGGTAGTTTGGTTGGGGGTACAAAGTGAGCCAGTCTGGAAAAGTGGTCCACCACAACCCAGATAACTCTATGATGGTCAGAAGAAGGAAGGTCCACAATGAAGTCCATTGTTATGTGTGTCCATGGTTGTTTGGGAATGGACAATGGTTGGAGCAAGCCAGGAGGCAAAAATCGAGGAGTTTTCTTGGCAGCACAAATTGTGCAGGCTTTCACATAATCCTGAGCATCAGACCTCATAGTAGGCCACCAAACTTGTTGAGAATGACGCTTTAAAGTCCAAGTCGAACCAGGATGTCCTGAGAGTTTGCTATCATGAGCCCAGGCTAGCACAGGGATACGCAGGTTAAGGGGTACAAAGAGGATATCAGAGACCATGGGGGCACCAGGAATTTTACTAGACTGAGCAATCTTTGCAGAAGGGTGGTATTGAGTTGAGCGACCACACAGGAGGGGGGTATGATGTGTTTGATAGGAGCTTCTGAGGAATCACTTGAGTGAGGGAACTGACGGGAAAGGGTGTCCGCCTTCTTGTTCTTGGGCCCAGAAAGGTAAGAGACCACAAAGTTAAAATGGAAAAAGAACAAGGCCCACCTGACCTGTCAAGGATTGAGTCGATGAGCAGTCTCTAGGTAAGTCCGATTCTTGTGGTCGGTGAGAATCTGAATAGGATTGGCGGTGCCTTCTAACCAATGACACCATTCAGTCAAGGCCATCTTAATGGCTAAGAGTTCACGATTACCCACATCGTAGTTCCTCTCAGCAGGAGTAAAGCGTTTAGCAAAAAAAGGTACAGGGTGTCACTTGGAAGTCAAAGGGTCCCTTTGGGTAAGAACAGCTCCAGCCCCTATCTCGGAGGCATCAACCTCTAAAGTGAAGGATCAGGATGACGGAGCACAGGAACTGAACAGAAAGCGTTTTTCAGACAAAAGAAGGCATTTATGGCCTCAGGAAGACAATGTTTACAGTCTTTGTTCCGTTTTGTCAATTCAGTGAGAGGAGCGACTGTTTGAGAAAAGTTCTTTATAAACTCACGGTAATAATTGGAGAATCCCAAGAACCTCTGCAATTCCTTTAAAGAGGTAAGTTGAGGCCATTCAAGTACTGTGGTAAGTTTAACAGGATACATGGCAAAACTCTCCTTTGAGATGACATAACCAAGGGATTGGATCTGAACTTGATCAAACTCACACTTTTCTAGCTTGGCTACCAAAGAATTGTCTCTGAGATGAAGAAGCACCTGTCTCATGTGCCTATGATGCTCCTCTAAAGTGGAAGAGAAAACAAGGATATCATCCAGATAAACTATGACAATGCAGTTGAGGAGGTCACAGAAGACATCATTGACAAATGCCTGGAAGACTGCAGGGGCGTTACACAGCCCAAAGGGCATTACAAGTTATTCGTAATGCCCAGATCTTGTGTTAAAGGCGGTCTTCGATTCGTGGCCTGGATAGATGCGAATCAGATTGTATGCCCCACGTAAGTCCAATTTGGTGAAAAAGCGAGCATCCTGAAGTGAGTCGTACAGTTTGGTGATCTATGGTATGTGATAGCGATTCTTGATGGTTCTGTTTTTCAAGGCCCTGTGGTCAATGCAGGATCTGAGCCCACCATCCTTCTTACTGACAAAAAAGAAGCCAGCCCCAGCAGGAGAGGATGAAGGGTGAATGAAACCTTAAGCTAGGTTCTCTTGGATGTACTCCTCCATGGATTTGGTTTCAGCCTTGGAGAGTGGATAAGTCCTCCCTTTAGGAAGTGGGGCTCCAGGAAAGAGATCGATCTTGCAATCATAAGGACGGTGAGGTGGCAGCACGTTGGCTGCTTTTTTTCTCAAACATATCCGCGAAGTCCGTGTATACTGAAGGAAGGTTTGAAGGAGTCTGTATACTGGCTATGGGAATATGGGGCAGAGGAATGACTTTAGCAAGGCAGGAGTGGAAACAGGATGTACCCCAGGAGGCCAGATGTCTCTCAGGACAGTCGAACTGTGGATTGTGTACCCAAAGCCAAGGAAGACCAAAGATGGCAGGCTGTGTTGGAGAATGAATGACCTCAAACTGCAGCTGTTCAGTGTGGAGGACTCCCACAATCAGGGTCAGGGGTGCTGACTCAAAATGGATCACGCCCGAACCAAGGGGGGTGCCATCCAGGGTAGTTTTTTTGAGACAATGTCTTTTCTGCAGCAGAGGCAAACCAGCTTGAATCATAAAACGGTGATCCAGGAAGTTTCCTCCTGCCCCTGAATCAATGAAGGCTTGAGTGTGGACAGTATTCTGAAGAAAGGTAAGGGTAACAGGTACCAGGATCCGAGAGGAGTGAGGGGATTTAGTTGATTTAGTTGCTTAGAGGTAACCCAGTGTTACCCCCTAAGCATTGGCTTTTCCCGGCCGAATGTCACAGTCCTTTAGTTGGTGGGTGTTAGATCCACAATAAAAACATAGTCTCAGTCTCCTTCTTCTCTGCCTTTCAGACTCTGAAGGTTTGAAAGAGGAGACATCCATGGGTTCCTCTACTGAGGTAACTGGAGCTGCTGAAGGGGTAGTGGATGCTGCCAAAACTGGGCGAATAGGAGGATGGGAGGGAAGGATCCTCCTTGTTCTGTCTCTCTCAGCTTGTCTTTCCTGAAAGCTAGAGTCCAGATTGATACAAAGCACTATAAAGTCATCCAAAGAAGAAGGAATATCACGATAAGTGAGTTCATCTTTGATGCGTTCATGGAGACCCCTCCTAAAGGCTGCCTTGAGAGGTAACCCAGTGGTTTCGAGTGCCAAGGTGCGGAACTCGAGGGTAAATTGTGCCACGGTTTTATTGCCCTGGCGGAGATCCAGGAGAAAATATTCCGCAACAGAGGTACGGCCAGAAGTCCCAAACACAGAAGATAAAGCAGAAATTAACCATCAGCATCATGCAGGAGTGTAGCGTTCTGTTCCTTATGGGAGAGACCCAGGCTAGGTCCTTGTCCTTTAGCAAGGAAATGATAAGGGTGACCCTTGACTGGTGAGACTGAAAGGTGTGAGGATCATTGCGGAAGTGCAGCCTGCATTGGTTTAGAAAGCCCCTGCAATCAGTAGTACCTTCATACTTTTCAGGCAAGGGTATCTGGGATATACTTCCAGAAGCAGAGGAAGAAGTCACAGTACTAAGAGAAGGGGCTGGTGGTGTAGTAACAGGAGTGGCATCCCTCGCTGCAACTAGTAAGGAGAGTTGAGTGTTAATAGCCTCTAACTTGGAATCCATATTCTGCAACTGTGTGGTATGGGTTCCCAATATCTTTTCCTGAAGATAAACAGCTCGTGCCACCTCATCTGGCTGCATGGCCCAAGTATAATGTACTCCTCTATCAGACCAAACCCGGCCAGTAGTCTTGTTATCCCGGAGTTGAGCCGGTATGATAGGAAATATCCCAGAGCAGAGAAATTTAGTGAGATGAGGAAGGCGGCAATCACCACAGGCAGGACAGTCCCCAGTGGCAACAGAAGAGCAGTCCAAGGATGTACCACTAGAATGGTCATGCAGGCAGGGTTTGGAAACAGCAAAGCAGTCCAAGGATAAACCACTAGAATGGTCAGGCAGGCAGGGTTTGGCAAGAGTAAAGCAGTCCAGCAGATTGAGGGTTAAGGCAGGTAGAGTAGTCAGACAGGAAGGTTCAGCAATAGTAATCAATCCAGCAGTTTAAGGGTTAAGGCAGGTTGAGTAGTTAGACAGGCAGGTTCAGCAACAGTAATCAATCCAGCAGCTTAAGGGTTAAGGCAGGAGATTAGTCAGGCAGGCAGGTTCAGTAACAGTATTTAGGCACTTTGAAAGAACGATCTGTCACACCCAGGAGTACACAAAGTAACACCTATACTTGGGCAGTGACAGATCATTTGGAAAGTTTAAATAGGCGCAGGATTCGCGCCACTGAGGTCTGACCGGCATCAGGAGCATGCGGCAAAGACGTCAGCGCCACACGCATCTGAGCCGACACTGCCCCTGGCAACGAGCAGGGAAGGAGACACCGCGCCCCTAGCAACGGCTAGAGCGGCACGGCATGACATTTATATTTTTATTTGTGAATGGGAATATTTTGTAAATTAACACTTTGTTTAAAAAATTGTATTTACATAGAGGAGCTGAGCAGAAAAAAAAAACATAGGAAGAAGATATGCAAAATGTTAACTATTCACAATTATATCCTACTACTAATTACTAATATCTATTTACAAATCTATCCTAATAACTAAAACGTATTTCTTATTAACTATGAACTACTTACTATTTACTCTTTAACTATTTACTAATATCTATGAACAACTACCTAATCTATACTACCTATTTCCTTCTAATAACAAATCATTTTGAGTACTTTTCCAGTACCGGACCGCAACTGCTAGCAAATCGCACTATAGATTTTTTCTCCATTATTGCCAAAGTATTGTAGAAGCTGTAATTCCTCCATCTCCACTATCTGGGGATTCAATGGGGTAAAGCATCAATCTACTAGTTCCACTTGAAATGGATGCCAGAGGAGTGGTGCATAGCACCTCTGATCCTCTGGCATCCTCCCCAAGTTAAACTTGTGGATTGGCAATTCAACCCCCCTTAAATCCCCCAGGTGGAGGCAACAAAGAGTGGAGTTTGTAGAATTTTGTTTTCTACTGTACTTTGGCAATAACAATAAGAACCTCTATTGATCCAGAGGGGTACTCCATTAATGGAAAAGTACCCTAACTTATTTCTAAATGCATGTTACTCATTTGCAAAACAAGTATGCATGAGCTTATTATTAACCCTTTCAAAGAAAGTTAGAACTGCAATGTATAATAAGGAGAAATATTATTTGCAAACATCATAAATTCATCATTTTGATTCAAAATGTAGGCAAATTCAATTACTTCAACACGTATTGTATACTTTGCAATCCTCAAGGTCACTGATTAAAAAAGGATTTCCTTACTTATATTTACATTTTTCCCTGACCCAAACTCTTTGATCAATATCTGATCTTCATTTACCCACTCCCTTCAGAATGAGCTTTAATACAGCGATATGTATTTGATGTACATCTTTTGCAATGTTATTTGAGATAATGACTCTACAGGGAGTGCAGAATTATTAGGCAAGTTGTATTTTTGAGGATTAATTTTATTATTGAACAACAACCATGTTCTCAATGAACCCAAAAAACTCATTAATATCAAAGCTGAATATTTTTGGAAGTAGTTTTTAGTTTGTTTTTAGTTTTAGCTATTTTAGGGGGATATCTGTGTGTGCAGGTGACTATTACTGTACATAATTATTAGGCAACTTAACAAAAAACAAATATATACCCATTTCAATTATTTATTTTTACCAGTGAAACCAATATAACATCTCAACATTCACAAATATACATTTCTGACATTCAAAAACAAAACAAAAACAAATCAGTGACCAATATAGCCACCTTTCTTTGCAAGGACACTCAAAAGCCTGCCATCCATGGATTCTGTCAGTGTTTTGATCTGTTCACCATCAACATTGCGTGCAGCAGCAACCACAGCCTCCCAGACACTGTTCAGAGAGGTGTACTGTTTTCCCTCCTTGTAATTCTCACATTTGATGATGGACCACAGGTTCTCAATGGGGTTCAGATCAGGTGAACAAGGAGGCCATGTCATTAGATTTTCTTCTTTTATACCCTTTCTTGCCAGCCACGCTGTGGAGTACTTGGACGCGTGTGATGGAGCATTGTCCTGCATGAAAATCATGTTTTTCTTGAAGGATGCAGACTTCTTCCTGTACCACTGCTTGAAGAAGGTGTCTTCCAGAAACTGTCAGTAGGACTGGGAGTTGAGCTTGACTCCATCCTCAACCCGAAAAGGCCCCACAAGCTCATCTTTGATGATACCAGCCCAAACCAGTGCTCCACCTCCACCTTGCTGGTGTCTGAGTCGGACTGGAGCTCTCTGCCCTTTACCAATCCAGCCACGGGCCCATCCATATGGCCCATCAAGACTCACTCTCATTTCATCAGTCCATAAAACCTTAGAAAAATCAGTCTTGAGATATTTCTTGGCCCAGTCTTGACGTTTCAGCTTGTGCGTCTTATTCAGTGGTGGTCGTCTTTCTTCCTTTCTTACCTTGGCCATGTCTCTGAGTATTGCACACCTTGTGCTTTTGGGCACTCCAGTGATGTTGCAGCTCTGAAATATGGCCAAACTGGTGGCAAGTGGCATCTTGGCAGCTGCACGCTTGACTTTTCTCAGTTCATGGGCAGTTATTTTGCGCCTTGGTTTTTCCACACGCTTCTTGACTATTTTGAATGAAACGCTTGATTGTTCGATGATCACGCTTCAGAAGCTTTGCAATTTTAAGAGTGCTGCATCCCTCTGCAAGATATCTCACTATTTTTGACTTTTCTGAGCCTGTCAAGTCCTTCTTTTGACCCATTTTGCCAAAGGAAAGGAAGTTGCCTAATAATTATGCACACCTGATATAGGGTGTTGATGTCATTAGACCACACCCCTTCTCATTACAGAGATGCACATCACCTAATATGCTTAATTGGTAGTAGGCTTTCGAGCCTATACAGCTTGGATTAAGACAACATGCATAAAGAGGATGATGTGGTCAAAATACTCATTTGCCTAATAATTCTGCACTCCCTGTAATCTGATGTATTAAATATGTATTAAACATTCAACTGGCATGTACACGTCTAAAATGACGCAGTGATTTTTATTTATTTTTATTATTTTTTTAAGATTTTTTTTGAGATTCAATGCTTGGCATACAAACAATATATGTCATTAAACTCTTTACATAGAAGTAGATTCATACATATATCTAGTAAAAACTAGTCAAGGCATAAATAGTTTGGTTGTATGACATTTATTTAACATAGTGCTTGCCAGTTAAGCTATATGCCTACAAGAAAACACACTAGGTCACTTTTGGACTTTTTAAAAAATGCAAAGCTATAGAAGGCGAGCATGAACAATAGAAGACCTGTCTTGGCCCTCCGATGATGAATCTCGATTTTCTTGTTTTTCAAACCTTATATTATAATTGCAAAACAACATTTAACCCCTTAATGACCGGACCATTTTTCAATTTTCTTACCCTTAATGACAATGGCTATTTTTAAATTTCTGCAGTGTTTGTGTTTAGCTGTAATTTTCCACTTACTCATTTACTGTACCCACACATATTATATACTGTTTTTCTCGCCATTAAATGGACTTTCTAAAGATACCATGATTTTCATCATATCTTATAATTTACTATAAAAAAAATACAAAATATGAGGAAAAAATGGAAAAAAACACACTTTTTCTAACTTTGACCCCCAAAATCTGTTACATATCTACAACCACCAAAAAACACACATTCTAAATAGTTTCTAAATTTTGTCCTGAGTTTAGAAATACCCAATGTTTACATGTTCTTTTTTTTTTTTTGCAAGTTATAGGGCAAAAAATACAAGTAGCACTTTGCTATTGCCAAACCCCTTTTTTTCAAAATTAGCGCTAGTTACATTGGAACATTGATATCTTTCAGGAATCCCTGAATATCCCTTGACAAGTATATATTTTTATTTAGAAGACATTCCAAAGTATTGATCTAGGCCCATTTTAGTATATTTCATGCCACCATTTCACCGCCAAATGCGATCAAATAAAAAAAATTGTTGACTTTTTCACAATTTTTTTCACAAACTTTAGGATTCTCGCTGAATTTATTTACAAACATCTTGTGCAATTATGGCATAAATGGTTGTAAATGCTTCTCTGGGATCCCCTTTGTTCAGAAATAGCAGACATATATGGCTTTGGCGTTGCTTTTTGGTAATAATAAGGCCGTTAAATGCTGCTGCGCACCACACTTGTAATATGCCCAGCAGTTAAGGGGTTAATTAGGTAGCTTGTAGGGTTAATTTTTATCTTTAGTGTAGAGATCAGCCTCCCACCTGACACATCCCACCCCCTGATCCCCCCCTGACCTCCCTCAAACAGCACTCTTCCCTCCCCCACCTCACAATTGTCACCGCCATCTTAAGTACTGGCAGAAAGTCTGCCAGTACTGAAATAAAAATCATTTATTATTTTTTTTTATTTTTTTTTCATACTGTCTGCAGTCTGCATCCCCCCTTACCCCACAACCTCCCTGATCCCCCCCATACATCTCTCTAACCCTCCCCCTCTACCTATTTGCCGCCATCTTGGGTACTGGCAGCTGTCTGCCAGTACCCAATTTGCCCCCAAAAATAGTTTTTTTTTTAACTTTTTTAGATTAAAAATTTGTTTTCTGTAGTGTAGCTGCCCCCCCTTAAAACATCTACATCCCTCCCCTCCCAGATCACTTACTAAACAAGAAGATCCCCATGCATCTGCATTGATTTTTTTTTTTCATTTTGATCCGGTATATTTTGCGCACCCGCCCCCCGCCCCCCCTGGCCGCAACCGCCGATATGGACAATATTGATCGTGAGTGAGACAGACAAATATGGAGCATATCCTTACCGCTCCTCAAACAAGATGCTCCCACCCACCAACGAATTAAGGATCGCCATAGTCCAATGCAGAGAGGGCCACTAAGTGGCCCTCTCTGCATCGGTGGGTAAAATAAGGGATTGCAGTGATGCCTCAATATTCAGGCATCACTACAATCCCTTGTAAGCAGCTGGAAGCGATCATGATCGCTTCCAGCGCTTCTAACAACAGAGGACGTACCAGGTACGTCAATTGTCATTAAGGGAATGTTTTTCCATGACGTACCTGGTAAGTCCTCTGTCATTAAGGGGTTAAAAGAATATAAAGCAATAGGAGCTTGAAAACTACCGAATACTATATAATAGCACAAAAGAGGCACATTTGTATTAGTTAGGACTATCTTTTAGAAATATCCCATCTTTAGGTGGGGTGAAATGAATAGTCCCAGAGACCCAATTTAGAATAAATTTAACAGTGAATAGGGCTATTAAGGGGCACCATGTATCTTACATATACCCTAGAGGGAGTCTAAAACAATATAGCAACTCTAAACATCAGAATAAGTCTCAACAGCAATAACAATATTAATCTCACATGTCTCACAGCAAAATAAGGGGTAGAAATACATAGCTCCTAGTTATATAAATCACTAGAAACCATTAAAAAGGGACTATCAGCAGAGTAGTGGTCTAGCTATTCTGGTATAATCTCTAGCCCTATTATCCAGTGAGTCTAAGACATATATGATAAATATCAATCCCAAATACATTAACACTCTCAGTATAAGTAATATAAGTTTGAGTACACAGCGGGTTTCTTAAGCCAGTATAGATGCGCCACCTCGGCCGTTGGTGACACCTCACTATAGTCTAAATAGTAGATAGAATTAGGGTGAGTGTTGGATGAGACACAGATAAAATAAGGAAACATAAAAATTGGAACCAGCTCACTACATTTCTCAACCTATGTAATATCTCATTATTATTTACTTCTAAACCAAACGTTGCAGCTGCTGAGCCTTTGTGTTAGTGCTGTAAAGTTGGCTCAATATACTGTATATAAAATCAATACCTCCTTATTACTATAGTTGGCATATGATACCTACAAACTAGAGAATTGTTGTTAAGCCCTACAAGTGTAAAGGTATGTATAAACAGAAACTATCCAGTTATATTCATAGAATATCAGTGTAATAAATGGCCATTAGTGTTATCTAGTCCAGGAAGTATAGCTGTGTGGTCTAATATGGGCTCTTACACTGACTGCTTCAGAGAGTCTCCTTTAACCTATGCCAAGTCTTATGAACTGTCTTTTCAAGACTGAGATCCTAAATAAGTTCATATAGTAATGATTGTTGAGTTGTAACAGGGTCTCACTTTCTAATCTCAGTTCAAACCATGCAGACCCAGAACACTGAGACCAGGGTTTTATCTCAGCTATGTAGTCACCTCCAACAGAAGAATGAGTCCATTCCGGATTTATGTATATTTGCTCTCGGTCATAAAACAAATCTTCTATAGTCCCCAATATCAGCCGATTAACCTCAGTTGATTCAGTTTCAGATTCAGTTGGAGATCTGTGTGAACGGCTGTCCTGGACATCCTCACAGTATAGTCCTCTTCATGTCTTGTTACCCCTGTTATTGCCTCTAGGTTTTCATGCTCCAAGCATGATCCGTTTCTTATTAGCAAAATGTGATCTCTTTCTGGGCTATTAAGTACATCTCCCTGTATGTTCAGTTCACTTGTTTCTGCCCATGCCGCTAACACACTCACCTCAAGACGTAGAAAGTGATCACTCAGTAGGGAATCCAGTGCCTCCAGTAGAGTTGGTCTCAAGATCTCCATCATTTTCGGTGTCAAAGATGAATTGTTGAATCACTCATAAATATATGAAAATATTTACTCTTAGCAGCTTTACTTGACTGTTTAGTAACCAGGTTATCCGGGAGGGTTATTTGGAAAATGTATTATCTGCGTACTCTTTTACTCTTTAACCCAGGAGTCATGGGGGGGGGGTGGCAGCCTCAGCCACACAATTCTCCATTCATTAGATGTTAAAGGCGCCTAGTTCACCAGGGTTATATGTGGCTTGATTGGATTACATAGGTCAGGCCTGTCATTTTATACGCTCCTTATCTCCAGCACTGTAGATAGAATATTTCTATTCCCAGAAATAAAGGTTATATTAGATTAAAAGCCTAGTTTAGTAGATTGTAAGCAGGAGCTTCATCCGGACACGTCCTGCCGGTCCAAGGGTAGGCTATGCCCCATGATTTTGATTTTTAACCCATCACCTTTGAGCTAACGAATGCATTAGGAATCAAAGGGATGTTAATGCGTTGTTGAATAAAATCTTTAAAAAGGTGTATCTATCAACACAGTACTGTTTAGTTATATCCTGTTTGTTCTCTTATAAAGATGTTATTCAGAATGAATATGTTAAAGGTATACTGAACCCACATTTTTTCTTTCATGATTCAGATAGAGAATGCAATTTTAAGCAACTTTCTAATTTACTCATATTATCAATTTTTCTTTATTAACTTGGTATCTTTATTTGAAAAGCAGGGATCTACGTTTTGGAGCTGTCCTATTTTTGGTTCAGTACCCTGGGTAGCGCTTGCTGATTGGTGGCTACATTTTAGCCACCAATCAGCAAGAGCTACCCAGGCACTGAACAAAAGATTGGCCGGCTCATAAGCTTACATTCCTGCTTTTTCAAATAAAGGTAGCAAGAAAACTAAGAAAAATGATAATAGGGTTAAATTAGAAATTTGCTTAAAATTGCATGCTCTATCTGAATCATGAAAGAAAAAAATTGGGTTCAGTATCCCTTTAAATGTATTTACATTTGCAATACTCTGATGCAGAAGACCTAGAATGTCGATAGTTAAAATGATACATTTTGGGGGGAATTTCCAGGCAGCGGCCAATGCTAGTCGCATATCTGTATGCTGCTCCAGCATTTCAACTGTTTTTGCATAACATGAGACTTTAGATGACTCAACTTGGTACTATACAGCTTTATCTACGACCCACTAAATAACCTGCATCTGATGAGCCTAATATCAAGGAAATAGCTATTGGCATCAGAGCCCGGTACAATATATGAGGTTGCGGCCTTTATTTCAACCCCCCAGCGAGGTGCCCTCTGGCCTTGTTGTTACGCAGCATTTATTGTTGAATAACAGCTCATTGGCCTGCCTGACAGATCGCCATCTTTTTAAAAGTGGGGACATGGAGACTGCTATAGTGTTTTGGACAGAGCTTGAGAGTGTCCTAGAAAGCCATCATCAATCTCTATTGCGTGAGATCGAAACAGCATTCTGCCCTCTTGGAGAAAAAAAGCAAACCAACGACACAGGAGATCTCACGCTTAAGCTAAGTGGGGATGGTGGAGCTTTGAGGCCCCGGCTCCAGATTCCCCAAGTATCACTCAGTCAGCAGCTTTGTTTAGAGCCTGAGGAAACGGAGCTAAGCAAATAACCAAGGAGCCTTTCTTACCCACTTGACTCCAGGGAGATAGCCCTAGGAAAAGAGGCTGAACGTAACTGCAAGATTACAGTGGTGAGAACACAATCAGCGAACATGACAGCAGCCCTTTCCTCAATCCCTGACATGGGCTTATCTGCACCTTCCTTCCGATCGATTCTTGACCTGGTGGCGCTTGGGATTTTGCTGGAAGCAGTGGAGGACACACTTTTATCTACTAAAGATACTACTCGGATTGAGCCCGTACCTGCTAGCCCTCTGACAGGAGCTCTTCTCCCAAAAATCATGTCTATCAAACTGGCGGAGACTGACAGACATTCTCAGCTCACGGGAGGCAGCCAAACAGATTACAACTTGGTGTATCTCCCCTGGGGATTCCTTGCCCAACTACCATTTTTGTCTTTGCTGGGACCCGAAAAATTAGCTGGGACTATACTCTACATTGGTCTGTACTATGGTTAACTTACTTTGAGATGGGATAATTATTATATAAACATTGTCAATAAAAACCTTTTTGATCCATATTCATGAATAAGAATGAAAATGATCATTAAAAATAGTGATTATGCTTAAAACTATATGTTAAAATGTGTAATGTGATTGATAGCGTACATAATTCCAGTTAGAAGAAATTATAAATTTAGTAAAAAAATACTAACCATCGATGCTTCATGTTTATCATCGGTACGCTGATCTTTGCGTACTAGTTGATGCAAGCAAATTTGGCCTTTTTTTTTTTTTTTTATAAATATTGACGCCAAATTTGTAATCATTGCAGCAAGGTACAGCAAGCATATTAAAACTGGCAAATGTTAACAGGTTGAAGCTTTGATAAATGGAGCCCAAAGACTGTGCAAGGGTATCTGATCCAGTCAGATACCGGTTAATATCTGGTGCTTATTATTATTATTATCAGATATTTGTAGAGTGCTAACAGGTTCCGGAGCGCTATGAACATAGGTGGTATATAAAAACAATTACAGGGATCAAATGGATAGAGGGTTCTGCCGAGAGTTGCACTGTTGTAGTCAGCTCTTATGAAGGTAGACTACAAACAGCTGGGCTCATAAGCTTACATGCTATGGGGTTTAAGGGGATAGCAGTGGAGATAGGAAGGTTAGTGTAGGTTGTAAGCATCCCTGAATAGTAGAGTCTTCAGGGAGTACTTGAAGCTTTTAAAACTAGGGGAGAGTCTTGTGGTGCGAGGCAGAGAGTTCCATAAGATGGGAGCCAGTCTGGAGAAATCTTGTAAATGGGAATGTGAAGAGGTAACAAAAGAGGAGGAGAGTAGGAGATCATGAGCGGATTGAAGGGGTCAGGAGGGAGGGTATCTGGAGACAAGGGGGGGTAGTTATCAATGCGTCTACTTTACCTGCCTTCGCCGGCCCAATACGCCCGCCTAAGCTCGCCTCACATCGCCGCCGCGGACCTTCAAAAATTCACCTAAGTTTTCAAACAAGCTGTCAAAAAGCCACGCACCAAATACGGGGCAATGAGCAGCGCATTGTGAGAATTATCACTCATCCGATCTCGCTGCTCTTCGGCTTTTTTACAGCTTTCTTGCTAGCCTGTCACTAAGCACCCACACTAACTACACTGTTCTACCCCCTATACCGGTGCCCCCGTAGCCCCCCACAACTAAATAAAGTTATTAACCTCTAAACCGCCGCTCCTAGACCCCGCCGCAACTCTTATAAATGTATTAACCCCTAAACTGCCGCTCCCGGACACCGCCGCAACCTACATTATACCTAGTAACCCCTATCCTGCCCCCCTTATACCGTCGCCCTCTATAATAAAGTTATTAACCCCTATCCTGCTGATCCCGCACCTCGCCGCAACTAAATAAATAGTTTAACCCCTAAACCGCCGCTCCCTGACCCCGCCGCAACTATAATATATGTATTAACCCCTAAACCACCGCTCCCGGACCCCGCCGCACCTATATTAAATGTATTAACCCCTATCCTGCCCCCCCTACACCGTCGCCACCTATAATACATTTATTAACCCCTATCCTGCCCCCCACTACACCGCCACCACTGTAATAAAATTATTAAGAAGAAACAGGAATCGCAACAGTGGTATAAATGATGACCGGGAGAGATTTGCAAGTAAAATAGTTATTTATTTAATATCCAAAGCGTACACATAATGACAGGCACAGCAAACAAACCCCGCTGCGGGGTTTGTTATTAACCCCAGCCAATCAGATTGAGCTCACATTCTATTGGCTGATCGGAACAGCCAATAGAATGCGAGCTCAATCTGATTGGCTGATTGGATCAGCCAATCGGATTGAACTTGAATCTGATTGGCTGATTCATTCAGCCAATCGGATTTTTCCTACCTTAATTCCGATTGGCTGATAGAATCCTAATACCAGCAGTAGTGAAAAAGAGCCTTAACACTGCTTTTTCACTCATACCGCAAAACTCGTAATCTAGCCATATGTTACCAATATACGATCAGATATATGTAGAAAGTTGTATTTAGGAATAAATAGAACATATTCTGTTATGTGAAGAACATTGAAATGTGAAATATTCATATTTCCATGTCGGGTTAGTGCACATGAGAATATGCAATGGGGTTTGCGCACGAGTGAGGTATTTGTTTTTTTCCATTTTTTTTTCTCTCCAATTACTTTTATGGGGGACTAAGTTATCACGTGCACAATATTGTAAGTTTTGTTTTTTGTTTGCATCACGCTAGTGCAAGAGCTATAACCTTTTACTTTCAACTCATAATACGAGCACAACCCGATGTGCACAAAATGTTTACTTCTAGCACAATTAGAGCTCTAGTGAAAGTGCTAAATAGCCTCCCTTTTGATCTGGCCTTATGTCTTTTAATTTAATTAATGTATATCTAGTATGTTTTTACTCTTTATTAACTATGTTTAACAAACGTTAGCATATTTTATACATAATTTAATTTTAAATGAACATTCTACTCTAAAAATTAAATACTCTATTTTATTAGAAAATGTCATTTAACAAAATCCCTTCTTTAAATATGCATTTAACTCCTTTAAAATAGTAAAACAAATAGTAAAACTGCCCTTTTTTGGAACACTCTATTAAGCAGTTATTAAGCTATTAAGTCTATTAAGCTATTAAGTCTTTACGCATTGCAGTCCAGTCATATTCCCCCCCCTGGCTCTGCAAATTTCTATATCACTTTGCTGTCTGGCTACCTTACTTCCTTTCTTCAGGTACCCCTGCCCTCATTCTCGGTGACTTCAACCTCCCTGTTGATAATTCCACTGCCTCCTCTGCAAAACAACTTCTGCAACTCACTTCCTCCTTTGGCCAGTCACAATGGACTGACTCTCCCACTCACAAAGATTGTCACTCCCTTGATCTGATTTTCAGCTATCAATGCTATCTCAAACTTCACAAACTCACCTTTTCCTCTTTCTTACCACCACCTCCTCACTTGTAACATCGCTTCCCTCCCTACAACTCTCCCTCCTTCTACCCCTCAGACTAAACTTCACAGAAGTATCAAGTCATTAGATCAGCAACAGCTCGCTAGCTCTCCCGAACCTCTTCTCTCTTCCATCCCCTCCTTTTCCTGTCCTGATGAATCTATCTGCCACTATAACTCCACCCTTACATCGGTCCTTGACAATCTGGCCCCACATACCATAGCTCGGAAAACATACACTCATCCTCAGCACTGGCATATTCCTCTGACACGGTACCTATGCAGATGTTCCCGTACTGCTGAGCGACAATGGAGGAAAACTTGGAGTTCTGCTGACTTTCTTAACTATAAGTTTATCTTGAACTCTTACTATTCTGCCCTTAATCTATATAAGCAACAATACTTCTCCACTCTTATCTATACTCTTTCTTCAAACCCAAAATGTCTGTTCTCCACTTTCAATACTCTTCCCCGCCCACCCCCACCTCCCACCACAACTTTTCTCTCAGCTCAAGATTTTGCCAGCTACTTCAACAACAAAATAGACTCAGAAATGAAATCAGCTCTCAATATACTACCAGTCTACCACCCCCTCAAAAGCTCACAATCATCCAAACCCCACATAGCCATAAATTTAGCTCTTTTGCCCCTGTTACAGAGGAAGAAGTGTCTGCCCTTATACTATCCTCTCACCTCACTACCTGTCCCCTTGACCCTATCCCCTCACAACTACTCCCCTCCCTCTCTTCTACCTTTACCCCTATACTCACACACATCTTCACCCTCTCCCTCAACACTTTTATATTTCCCACATCTCTTAAAAATGCATTAGTCACACCTTTTTTTAAAAAAAACCTTCTCTTGATCCAACCTCCCCATCCAACTACTGCCCTATTTCCCTACTCCCTCTTGCCTCAAAGCTTCTTTAAAAGCTAGTATATGCACTAGGTAGGTTTATTTAGTTAGGATTTTATTTGGGGGGTTGGTTGTGTGGGTGGTGGGTTTTACTGTTGGGGGGTTGTTTGTATTTTTTTTACAGGTAAAAGAGCTGATTTCTTTGGGGCAATGCCCAGCAAAAGGCCCTTTTAAGGGCTATTGGTAGTTTAGTTTAGGCTAGGTTTTTTTATTTTATTTGGGGGGGGGGGGGGGCTTTTTATTTTGATAGGGCTATTAGATTAGGTGTAATTAGTTTAACTATCTGATAATTTCTTTTTTGTATTATTATGTAATTGATTTAATTGTAGTGTAAAGTTAGGTGTTAGTGTAAGACAGGTTAGGTTTTATTTTACAGGTAAATTTGTATTTATTTTAGCTAGGTAGTTAGTTAATAGTTAATAACTATTTAGTAACTATTCTACCTAGTTAAAATAAATACAAACTTGCCTGTAAAATAAAAATAAACCCTAAACTAGCTACAATGTAACTATTAGTTATATTGTACCAGTACATATAAGGTATTTACCTATAGTCAGAAATTTCCTTGCTTACATCACATAAAAGATCTTTAACTCTTGTTCATTATAACATGTGTGCAATCCAAATGGTTTAAGATTAACCTTTTAAATTTTTTCAAAATTCAAAAAAGACACAATCTTTTCTTGTTACATCAGTAAAACATACAATTCCTATAAGCATGTGTATATAATTGTATATAATGTCTTTTTAATGTAATACATATGAACACCAGTAGGTGTCACTATTTTAACAGGTTGTGGGCCCTGTGGCGCCAAACCAACAGGTATATAAGGTGTGTTAAGTTTGTAATAGCCTATGCATGATTAAGAGGCATTAGCCTCGAAACGTTGCTATTTTGTCCAAATAAAGATATTTTCTAGCATTGGAGAGCTGTGGACACTTTCATTTAACTATATTTATGTGGTGAAGTGGCAGTTCACCTGTCTACACGAGCACTCCTGTCCTCTAGTGCTGTTCCACATTGAACTGTTTAAGTTATTAGTTATATTGTAGATAGCTTAGGGTTTATTTTACAGGTAAGTATTTAGTTTTAGAAAAGGAATTATTTAGGTAATGATAGTAGGTTTTATTTAGATTTATTTTAATTATATTTAAGTTAGGGGTGTTAGGGTTAGGGTTTAGAGGTTAATAAATTTAGTATAGTGGCGGCGATGTTGGGGGTGGCAGATTAGGGGTTAATAAATGTAGGTAGGTGGCGGCAATGTTAGGGGCGGCAGATTAGGGGTTAATAATATTTAACTAGTTTTTGCGATGCGGGAGTACAGCGGTTTAGGGGTTAATATGTTTATTATAGTGGCGGCAACATTGGTGCGGCAGATTAGGGGTTAATAAGTGTAGGTAGGTTGCGGTGATTTTCGGGCAGGATATTAGGGGTTAATAAATATAATGTAGGTGTCAGCAATGCTGGGGCAGCAGATTAGGGGTTAATAAGTATAATGTAGGTGTCGGCAATGTCGGAGGTGGCAGATCAGGGGTTAATAAATATAATGTAGGTGTTGGCGATGTCGGGGGCGGCAGATTAGGGGTTAATAAGTGTAAGATTAGGGGTGTTTAGATTAGGGGTTCATGTTAGGTGTAAACATAACTTTTGTTTCCCCATAGGAATTAATGGGGCTGTGTTATGGAGCTTTACGCTCCTTTATTGCAGGTGTTAGACTTTTTTTCAGCCGGCTCTCCCCATTGATGTGTGCACGAGCACGTAAAATCAGCTCACCGCAGCTTTCAGCAGCGCTGGTATTGGAGTGCGGTATGGAGCTCAATTTTGCTTTACGCTCACTTCTTGCCTTCTAACACCGGTTTTTTTTCAAACCTGTAATACCAGCGCTATAGATAAGTGAGCGGTGACAATAACTGACAAGTTACCCCTCATAATGCAAAACTCTGCCCATTGATGTGTGCACAAGCACGTAAAATCAGCTCACCTAAAGGCTCGCCAGAAACACGGGGCTTCAAGCTCCATACAGAGCTTGATAAATAGGCCCCAAGGTCTCAGATTCAAACAATTAGGTAATTGTGCCCTGTGTTGATTTTTGTGTATTGATTTTAAACTACAGATGTTTACCATTTGTCAGAAATATTTAAAAAAAACTTACATTGAAAATATTTAATTATCCCCAATAGTTTACAATTACAAAGCAATATACTTATATCATTTATAGAATTCTCAAACATTTAACATTTCAAAAGAAGAAAAAAATATTAGTACATAATTGGAGAATATTCTTAATTTTTGGTCATCCATGTGTGGATTAAAAGATAAATCATAGTCTTCAAGACTGATGGGGATATTTTAATTAATCAATAAATATACATTTGATGCCAGTGTTTGTTCTATAGTCAAACAATATGTGAGCTATATATTTTTTATTTTATTTTTTTTTTTCTTACATATTTTTAGAGAAAAAAATACAAATGTGTTACTTGTTTAGATCAATGTACTGTAAAAGTATCCCTATTTTTTTTTCTTACATATATTTATGAAAAATACTTGTACATAACATTTGCTAAATGAATAAATGTGCTTATAAACTAGATAGGATTTGTAATAGCTATCACCTGTTTACACACCTACAACGAAAAGCATGTAATATAGGAAATACAAGCATTGTAATTAAACAGTATGACATAGCTTCCCCAGATAATGGACGTTTAATCACAGCATTCCTATATATGGTCCTTTGCTTGTACAGAGTGTATTTCAATACCTAAGAACACAACAGCTTAAATGCCATCCTCCTGGTTTTCATAGAAAAGCAATATTGAAGAGTAAATAGGGCAAATATCAACAACTAGAAAAATGCAAGTTCAGTCAAACAATAAATTCAAATAGTCAAACTAATAGCAGAAATAGGAGTTTTACATATCTGTGTGTGTGGGGGGGGGGGGGCTTCAGTCTTCACCATCTTAAAAGCTTCATGAACATGACAAATTTAAGAACCTTGCATTATCTTCCAAAATAATCAATTCTGTATTAGTTTTCCTGATTGAACTGTCAAGTTAGTTAAAATCCACTATATGCAACAATAGTAAACAAATAGTGTTATTAATCTTCATAGGGCTGCCTGCTAAATTGCTAAATGATAAAACCTAGGTAAAAAATCAATATATAAATAACTTGTTTTATGAGAAAGGAAAATATATATATATTAATGTATTACCAACATCATATAAATAATTATATATTGCTTATCTAAAAAGGAACACTTAAATTAATAATTAATGCCGTTAGAAAAGACAGCAAAATACATCATCTCATAGAGTAAATAACCATAAAAAATGAATTCTTAAAAACAAACTGCGTAGGATATATAAATACACCCAGCTCTGCATTTTCAGATTTGAAGGCTTTTTATTTTTTTATTTTTCAAGTGCTGCATGGAAAGACATGAGAAACCATCCCTTTCTTTTCACAGAAGCCAAAAAAAGATTTCAGATCTGATAATGAGGCAGTTAATGACATAAATGATACCTCAAGATTCTCACTAAACCATCCAGGTCCTACAATTTAATCTGTAATAAATACTCCTGCATCATTGCGAGATAGCTGCTCATAATGGCAAATGAAATAT
Source organism: Bombina bombina (assembly GCF_027579735.1). Taxonomy (NCBI): domain Eukaryota; kingdom Metazoa; phylum Chordata; class Amphibia; order Anura; family Bombinatoridae; genus Bombina; species Bombina bombina. The sequence goes on along the minus strand of NC_069499.1, from coordinate 409,611,748 downwards.
GCTAGTATGATAGGTACAATAAATCTACATTTTCCTATGGTTCCCTCAGGCTAGTACAATATGTAACCATAGTGTGCGCTGTCAGGATGAGCAGATCTCTAAGCCATCATAAAATCTAAATGGGGACTAATTAGGAAGCCCTTCCCTTTCAGAGTTACTATTTCTATTGACATTTTCCATGCATGAGCCCCTCCATAACATCATAAGTCACCAAGATAAGAACTCCCTAGATTATATGGAAAAAAGCTTTAATGGAGAAGTTGAACTCAAAGGCAATGCATAAATTTTCCTTTTGATACTACAGGAAGTCTTTGTTCAGTACTTTCTTTACAAACTTTAATTCTGTACATTAAGTACTTGTTCAGATTCCTTCTTCTTATTTTCATTTGGTCTTTTATAGAGGCATGTTCAAGGGAGCAGAACATTGCACCTTGTGTCATTTTTATAAAATTCAGCACTCCCAAGTAAGCAGTATGTCTTTTTCTTGTTTTTAAGGAAATGGCAGTTTGTCAGATAATGAAAGTTTTTCAACCCTGCCTTAAACCTTTCATAATCTTTCCTTTTTAGGAAAAAGAAATCATTTAAAGGGATATTGTATTGATTTTAAAACATTAGAACATTTGAAAGGTGACTGATATCTGTGTTTTTTTTTTCTTTTTGTGAGATTTTCACAGTTTTCCAATACAATCAGAGAATAAAAATAAATTGCTCTCTGAGGCCTTAAAGGTACACTGTAATAATACATAAAAACCTATCATTGAAATGAATGAGCAGTTTTTAAACATGAACTTTAGCAGAAAGTATTATCCAGTTAACGTTAGTCTGAAGAACACATCTTTTACTGCTGTACGTATTTGAATTGTTAAAGCTTTATTCATTTCAATTTCAATTTAAAAAGCTTTACTTCAAATTGTATGCAAAAATAAATAGATCATTAAATAAAACTGTTAAAATACTGCTCTTCTTTTTTAACGATAGAGCATTTTTGAGTATAATGCCCATTTAATGACAATCAAGCAGACAAAGCTAATAGAATCTCAGCTATTTTATGTGACTCATTTCAAAACTTCTAATTGCAAAAATAAAGTTATATCTCATCAAGGGAACAGAATCCCACAGCCAGGGGTATATATTCACTATGCTTAGAGAAGGCTTTACCTGAGTCAAAGCTCTCATATTTTTTGTTACTCTGATGCTAGTTTGCTAAATCATGAAACCTTTCCATAAACTAATAAATATAATCCACATGATAGCAAAGCAATTAATATCACTGGTTTCTCCACACTTTTGCCAGATGATCTAACCTTCGATGCATAGAATGTGAAAAAAACATGCAGACACTCTAAGAGGCTACACTCTTTAAAAAAAATGGTCTGTCCCAGCAAGTTGCAAGGTGTGTCCCATAGAAAGTAAAAGAGCTAGCTAGAAAGGAAACTTTACTGGGGAGAGTGAAGTTAGCAGAGAGCAGGGGCACACTTTAATATAAAGAGTGCAGTCAAGACAAATCAGATTACAATGCTTTCAGCATATAATACATTGAAATTGCCTCTATTTTTGTATGCATGTGTTTTTATATTACAGTAATAAGTATTTTGCATTTATTGACACAATCTCAACACCTTACAGATTGCCAGACAAAAGAGATATGCAGAGAAAAAATGTTTACAGAGTACACCAGACTTAGGGTTGCCAGCTATACCGGCAATCTGTAGGTGATTGGACACTGTAGGTGATTGTCACACAATGCCCCCCCCCCCCCACACCAAAGCTCTACCATGATTCTATCATGTACATTTTCCCAACTAAGCAGCTATTTTAACCTTTGGCTGCCAGCAATATACAAAACAATAATTGTACTTCTTTGCTTGTCAGTGACTTATGTAATCAGTAGAGATTTTACTCCCTTTACTGAACCTCACTTCTTTCTGCTCCATATTTGTAATGCATTGAGGCATATAAGCCCTTTTACATTTAACACTCAGGGGGTTAAAAAAAGGGACTTTTAAGTATCCAGTATTTTTATGATTTTTTTTTCTGGACTGCTTGCTAAAATACTGGACTGTCCTGTTGAATATTGAAGACATGGCGACCTTAGCCAGACTTCGCAGAGAGCTTTCAGCTACACCCATGGAACACCCCTTTTTAGCCCACCAGCAGAGGCAGGGAAACTCATTTTACAATAAGTGAAGCTAAAATACTTTCAGTTTCATATTATGAGTACAAATTTCACAGCATTTTTTTTTCATAGTGTAGTTTTTTTCCGATTTCTTCTGTGTGTAGTAAAACGGATTATTTTTTTTCAGTGTAATTTCAATACGGATTTCACTTTTTCCATAAAATACTATTTTTTTGCAGAGCTATTTCATTACAAATTTAAATGTAAATGATCAGTACAGTTTTTAGTTTCGAACAAGCTTTATTTTTGTAAAGAGTAACAACATTACAAAAACATCAATAATACGTTGTTGGTTTCTGTTACAAGATTCAGTATGTTATTATGATCACCATTAAGCAAAAGTCTCTGTGGGCTATAGAAATCAGATTTAGAGTTAAAATGTCCCCTAAGCCCAAAATGATTGGTCACTCTTTATAGACTCTGAACAGGCGGTTCCAGTCTAACTTGCATGTTTGTTGTATTAGTGCTAAAACATTATTAAAATAAAAGCATATGTAATCAACATCAGGCATGCATTTTATCCAGTCTTCTTAGATAAACAGCTTACATTGTACATACAGCTGTGGTCAGTCCAATACCTGATGTGGACACTCATACAGACATATAGACAGAAAAGGGAGTAATGGGAGTAAGAAAAAGTGGGGATGTGGGGAAAAAAGGGGGGGAGTGGGGCAAGATGGGGGGAGAGGGTCTAAGGATTATTGATAATCCTGAGATTTTGACAGATGACTTCCTAATATTCTCGCTCACGTTCGGGTCGGGGGCCAATAAGTATGTCAAAGACCCCTTCCCTCCCAGATTAGTGTCATCATTTCATGTAAGCCTATTCTGCCATTTTTAAGGTAATGGTATCTTTCAAGCCTCAGGAGCTCTCCCACCTTGCATTTCCACTCTTGCAGGGTAGGGGTACGTTGTTTTTTCCAGTACACCAGAATTAGGCCTTTCACCCCATTTAACATAAACAGAAAGAGCAAATACTTGTCCTCTCTGATTATTTTAGGCAGTTTGTTATATATCAAGTATGTTGGTTTGGGGGGGATTATAACCTTCAGTAGTCTGCTCATTTCTCTCAGAACCTTATCCCAATACGGGCGGATATCCGGACAGGTCCACCAAATATGAAGAAGGGTGCCCTCTTCACCACAGCCTCTCCAGCATCCCCCACTCGCATGCGGATATATTTTGTGAAGTCTATGAGGGGGTCAGGTACCATCTACTCAGAAATTTATAGTGCATCTCTTGGATACATACTGATACTGACGTCCTTTTCGCTCTGTCAAAAATCTTAAGCCAGTCTTTAAGCCCAATTTCCTGTCTGAAGTCATTCTGCCAAGCTTGTGCATACTTAAGAAGGGTGTTACCCCCTTTTGTCAATAGGAGCTTATATAACTGTGACACTAGGTGTGTGGGGGTCTGGGGCATTGTGCATAGTACCTCAAACAGTGTCTTGTGTCTTGTTAATGAGGACCTCTCGCTGTGTGTATTGAAATAAAGTGTCAACTGTGCCACCCTGTACCATGATTTAAAGATGTCTGGGTTCCAGTCTTCAAGCTCAGCCTGGGTTTTTAGTCTATCCTGTTGTGTTATGTTAAATATCGAGGATTCCGCTAGTGCATGGGAGTCTCCAGGGGCACCTAACTGAACTCCCCAGCCCAGATCCGGGTTTTCTTTGATAGGGGTGACTGGCGATGCAAAAGTGGAGATATGGGGCAATTCGCAGATTAATCTGTCCCACATCTTAAACACTTACTCAAGCAGAGGGTATTTTTGAATAGTTGCTGGGCGATTTTTAGGAGATATCCAAGCCAGCGCCCCCATGTTCCCTCTCCGCAATATCTTGTTATCTAGTCGTATCCATGCTTTGTTGCTTAGATTTTCACTCCACTCCACCAATCTCTGCAGAGTTTAGCATGTGCTATAGGTATTGTGTGGTCGGCAGGATCGGGACCTTCTGCAGTACATATAATACTCTCGGAAGGACATTCATCTTAACAACCCCTACTTGACCCATCCAAGAAATAGTTTTGTTTTTCCAGTTGGCTAGATCTTTGATGATGTCATCCCTTATTTTCTTAAAGTTAAGATCCACAATTTCTGCCACACTAGATTTGATAGTGATCCCTAAATATTTTATTTCTTGCTGGGTGATTTTTAACAGACAGTCAGATTTTAAGGCCTCAAAGAGGTCCCGGGGTTCCATAATGTTAAGAATTTCCGATTTTGAAGGATTAAGCAGGAAGTTAGAGACCTTGCCAAATTCCTTCAAAGCTTCGCGCAAAGAGCTACTTGAGTCAGATATTGTCAGCAAGATATCATCCGCATACATTGCGAGTTTATGCTCAGAGCAACTGATCTTGATCCCCTTTTTTTGCGGATTAGATCTAATTCTCTCGGCCAAAACCTCTATGGTAAGGGCAAACAAGAGAGGTGAGAGAGGGTAGCCTGTCTGGTCCCATTCTTTATTTGAAACGTCTTAGACAGGGTTCCATTAACTCTCACTTTCGCATTTTGCATTGAGGAAAGTGACATTACCGTATTGACAAATTTGGGCCCAAACCCGAACCCATGCAACATATGTCGCATAAAGGAACAGCTAATCCAGTCGAATGCTTTTGCAGCATCTATTGTGACAAGTGAGAGTGGTAGTTTGTTAATTTGGGCATGTGTTATCAGCTGTATAACTTTGAGAGTTTTGTCCTTCGCCTCACACGCTGGTATAAATCCCACCTGATCTGTTGAGATCAGCCCGGGCAGGTATCTATTAAGACGATTAGCTATTGTTTTGGTTAAGATTTTGATATCAGAATTTAGTAAGGATATGGGTCGATAGCTTTCTGGCCTATTTGGCGGCTTTCCAGGCTTGGGAATCACTGTTATGTGAGCCTCCAACATCGTACCTGGGAGGGCCAAGGTGTGCTGAAGAGAATTTAATATATTAACCAATTCTGGAGCCAAAGTATCTACAAATATTTTATAATACTTAGCACCAAAGCCATCAGGCCCCGGGCTTTTCCCTGCTGAGAGGTCTTTAATAGCTTTTTTCACTTCTTCTATTGTAAACGGGGATTCAAGTGATTATGTCTCTTAATCTGTGCGTTTGGGCAAATTCACCCCTGAAATATATTCCAGAATGTCCCGATCCACCTATGCCTCTAGAAGGGCGTCCTCAGCACCACTCTGGGCCGTTCGTATGCTGTACAAAGACTTGTAGTATGAACTAAAAATATCAGCTATAGCTTTGCCATCAGCTCTATTAGATCCTGTTGGATCAGTCATGCTGTAAACATAATCTTTCAGTTTTTTTACACGCGATGGCTCTAGCCAGTCATTTTCCTGTTTTGTCCCCCTGCTCAAAGTAACGCTGTCTCAAAATGAGAGCCTTGCTCTGCTGGTCCTCTTGTAGGAACTTTAGCAATTCTGCCCTAGCCTGAGCCAGTCTTTTTTGTAGATCATCCTCTGCCGGATGTCTCTTATGTTCTTGTTCAGCATCTGCCACTCGGGACATAAGAGTCTGGTAGCGCTCTTTTTTTGTCTAGTTCATTTAGCTTTCTTTTTAATTTGGAGACCCCTAATAGTGCACTTACGTGCCTCCCAAACAGTGGGGCTTGGAATGCAGTCATCTGCATTCAATTGAAAAAATTCAGCTAATGAATTTTGCAGATCCAGGTGGAACGCCTGATCATCCAGCAGGGTATCGTCAAATCTCCATATATAAGGTGTGACCGGGACATTAGGCCACTGGATAGAACAAGTAACAGGAACGTGATCTGACCATGTGATCATATGTATATTACTTCATATGGTGATAATAAGTCCTGTTGGGTCCATAAATAAGTAATCGATCCTCAAGCACTTGCTATGGGGGTGGGAGTAGAAGGTGTAGTTTTTTGAGTGAGGATGATGCATGCACCATATTTCATGTACTACTAAGTCGGTCAGGGAGGCATCCATACGTTTTAGGGTTTTGTGAGGGACACTGAAGATTCCATCTGATGTATCAACAGTTGTGTCCAGGGGAGCGTTGATGTCCTTCCCAGGAAAAGGACACCCATCTGTACCTCCATTATTTTATGGGCGACTCCCTGAAGGAAAAGATGTTGCACCTGATTGGGGCAGTATACATTGACCAGCGTGATCAGTCTCCCAAATAAGTATCCTGTAATTATTAGGTATGTACACTCAGGGTCATTATAAGTTTGTTCAATCTGAAATGGAATTTTGGTACTAAACAGTATACCCACCTCTGGGTTTTTTTCAGGGCCCGACGCAAAATAGGCTATAGGGTACTGGGGACTAAAATATCTTGGCTCCCGACCCTTCGAGAAATGCGTCTCTTGTAGATATATTATATCCCCTCCCATTCTATGTATGTCTCTCATGACAATGGAGCGTTTACCAGGGCTGTTGAGTCCTTTGACATTTATAGTAAGGAGTTCCACCGGGAGTATCCCTTTACAGCCTTGTTGCCAGGCCATGTTAGGATTGCAAGTGAGTGGTGAGTTGGAGAGTGGGGTGGAGAGGGATGTTGAGAGAGAAAAAAAAGGGGGGGGGGAAAGGGGTTAGGGTCGTGGAGTAGAAGAAGGTATGTGTTAGGAAATGAAATGAGGGAAAAAGAGAGGTTCAAGAGAAAAATAGAAATAATAAGAAACAGTTACAGTGTACTAAGAAATATGATAAAACACAACTGCCTCTATTGGTAACTTCAGAACTTTAGAAAACTGTGTTAACTACTTCAACAAATCAGGGGTAGTTTTCCCTGTGTTTTCACTTTTAGTATAAACTTTAAGCATATTTAAGTCAGTTAGAACATTCTATTTTATAAACATACATATATTTAGTTCCCTTATCTATTCTAGCATTGTAGCTGTGGTGTAATATTATTCATTATCTGGGGGCTTGTTCATGTGGGTACATCAGGGGTGAGGTTGCCCGCCATCGTCTGCCTTTGCTTGCTTTAACCATTCTCCTAACCCTGATATGGTGTCTTCTTTCAGTGGTGTAATTGAGTATGTGCCTGGCGAGAGGGCCCCCTCACGCCGCTTCTATAGTGATGAGATCTCATTTAGATATGTGAGTCTGGTGTTTGCCTATGGTGTGGTAGCTAATATCTGATCTCCCATACCTATGCTGCTCATCTTGACCCCATACCTCTACATTTACGGAATTATATTTAGTCTAGTTCCCCTCGTTGTTCCCCTGATGTAGTTCACTATATGTGTGGTTTCCTCCCCTGATAAATCTCTAATGCTCATAAATATATCTTGAACACCCCGTATATAAATAATCAACTTAAACTCCCACCTAGTATCATGAGAAACTTAAACATTTGTATCATTAAATAACAGTGGAAATAAACTATATTCTTCAACTTATCTGCAATTGTCCTTAGAATCCATGTAGAATGGACAGGGCATTAGTCCCGCAGGCAACTTTACTAAGCCCTTCATTCTTATCAAATTCTGTTCTTGGTGCTAGATGTGTCCCAGATTACACCAAGTCAACCTGGAAGCTGTCTGATCCCATCAGACTTGCCATCTGGAGGTCTACTTGTAGCCACTGTTAGAAGCTGGGGTGGCCTTATATCCAGGCCCAAAGCTTGATTGAAGGAGGGCAGGTCGTCCATTGTTCTGAAGATATGGGAAGCATAATTCCTGGTGGCAATTAGACAAGTGGGGAATCCCCATCTATAAGGTATCCTTTTATCTTTCAAGACTGTTGTAATGAACCTCAAATCCCAACTTTTTTGTAGGGTGGTCGGGCAGAGATCCGAATAAACCTGTATTTCAGCACTCTTGAACTCAAGTGGGTGTTTTGCTCTAGCAAGCTTCAGTATGTCTTCCTTGTCCCTAAAGGACAGAAACTTCAGTATTATGTCTCTAGGAGGGGCTCTGCTAGGTGGTTTAGGACATAAGGCTCTATGGGCTCGTTCTATAGGAACCTCTGGTGCAGATTCAATATTTTTGAGATATCTGATGAAGTCCTATATATAGCTCAGCAGAGTAGGAGGGTTGACTGCTTCTGGTACTCCCCTCAGCCTTATATTATTCCTCCTGCTCCTGTTCTCTAGGTCTTCAATACGATCCATTAGTGTGTGAAACGTACCTTCCTGCATTTGCAAGAAGCTGGACTGGAGCTGCATATCTGAGCTGATGGTTTCCTGCTTTTCTTCTATATGAGTGACTCGCTGTTCTATTGCTGAAATATCCCTTTATAGCTCTCCAAACATGGATTTAAAGTCCTGCATGGCCTCTTTTATGTCCTCTTTGGAGGATAGGTGCCTAATGTCTTCCTTAGTAAGGTAGATTTGGGTCTGAGAGTCAAGGCCGTGTACTTGAGCCACAACGGTCTGTGTGTTCACTGTGTTAGGTTCTTGCACATTTCTACTAGCCGGTGCCACAGAATCTGTAGGTATCAAGTAGTTTTCCATCACTGAGGTATGGGCACTTTTTGGCGGTCTAGCGTTTCTTTTACTAGACATCCCTAGTGCTTTCCCCTATGTTCAGGCAGCTGCCTTTAGGCCCCAAAGTTGTTCCCTTAGCTATTTCTGGTATAACTCCCTATTCTGATGTCTTGAATGGGAAAATCTTTTTACCTTTTTGGGGCAAAAGGGTGATGTTTTGCGGGGCTATTTCTGATATTAGCTGTGTCTGCCTCAGGCCTTTGTGCGGTCTCTTTTAATTGTATCTCACAGAGTGCACAGCAGTTTTACAAGAATATATCGAGGCCCCATATGTCTAGGCCTAAACACTGCTCGGCTCTTCAGTTGCCCGCACAATGCTACTTAGTCCTTGTCGGATTATACTTTAGTCTCAGTGAGTCATTTCCAGCTGAGTTATATCTGCCCTGCTATATGGTATTAGGCCTTACAAGTGGTGCTTTATGTGGCTGCTGCGAGTGTCTGCTGTTGCTGCCTAGTGTGATATTCACATCAGTTGTTGTGCATTTTGCAATTAGTCAGGCAATGTGCTCCCCTTTCAGCGGCTATTGGGCGCCTGTTCCTTTCTACTAACCGCGTGGATGCAGCCTGTCTCTGCTGCGTGTACTGCGCTATCTGGGGATCAGTACAGTTTTAACTGCAAGTTTTTTATTCAATACCTTATTTATTAATTTTATACAATTTTGAAATGATAATTTTTGTGAGCACTACCTTAATGTGTTCATCTCCTTCACATATGTAAATGCAGGGAACACCCCTTTGCAAAATATGCTTTCTGAATTTAGGTTAATGCCTGGCAGAAAATGTAAAGGGACATTCCAGCCAAAATTGGAATCCACATGGATGTATTTCAGTTTCAAATAGAAGCATTTTTGTAATATATATGTATTAGCAAAACTTATTCTAATTAAATGCTATAGTTGTTTCAAAAGTTTATTCAACTATGCACCATGTACCAGCATTTTAAACACAGCACTTGCTCAGAGAGCCTAAGCTGCTCGTATTATCTGGTAATCACTCAATTTGTAAATTGCTGCCTTGATACAAGCCCTACTGGAGCTCTGAGTAGTTGCAGTATTACAAATGCTGGTGTAATGAGAATATCTAGCTATGGTTCACATGCACATGCAGAGAAAAATGTTAACACTCAAAATTGCCCATTTTGTACACAGGTTGATTAATCCAAAATAATTTGCAAAAAAAGAAAAAAAAACATTTCTGTCATATTCAAAAGCAATAAAACAAAATGGTAATAACAGACTCACAGTTCAGATTCAGGAAGGTCCACTTGATTGAGAGTGGCACGAATAGCCATCGTCTTCCTTATTCGGAAGTGAGCGAAACCTCAGAATGCACGTATCTACAATAAAGTGCAGAAAGCTTAACCTCTTAACGACCGACGACGTATGGGGTACGTCCTCCAAAAAAAAATACAGTTAACGACAGAGGACGTACCCCATACGTTGTCGGTCTTTGAAAGCGGTGGAAGCGATCCTGATCGCTTCCAGACGCTTTCCTGTTATTGCAGTGATGCAGCGATATTGAGGTATCCTGCAATAACAATACTTAGCCATCCAATGCAGAGAGAGCCACTCTGTGGCCCTTTCTGCACCGGACATCGATGGTCGTGATTGTTGGTGGGTGGGAGCCGATGTAGGAGGCGGGTGGGATCTAGCATGAAGAGGGGGGCGGGATCGTGGGTGGGGTCACCCAGGGCATGCACAGACGCGTGCGCGTGCATGGGGTTTGGCGGGTGGGTGCGTACACGGGGCTGGAATGCGTGGGAACCACTACACTATGGAACATTTTGTTATATTAAGTGGGAGAAAGGGGGGTGGGAATTGGGAATCTAAAAGATCTAAGGGATCTGGGAGGGGGTTGGTCTTCGGGGGGGAAGCTACACTACAGAAAAAAAGTAAAAAAATATAAAAAAAAACATTTTTATTGTGAACTGGGTACTGGCAGACAGCTGCCAGTACCCAAGATGGCTCCCAATAAGGTAGAGGTGGAGGGTTAGAGAGCTATTTGGGGGGGGGGGGGGTCAGGGAGGTTGGGGGCTAAGGGGGGATCCTACACAGCAGAATAATAATAAAAAAAAAAACCTTTTGTTTTAGTACTGGCAGACTTTCTGCCAGTACTTAAGATGGTGGGGACAATTGTGGGGTGGGGGAGGGAAGAGAGCTGTTTGGGAGGGATCAGGGGGTGTGATATGTCAGGTGGGAGACTCATCTCTATACTAAAGCTAAAATTAACCCTGCAAGTTCCCTAGAAGCTACCTAATTAACCCCTTCACTGCTAGACATAACACACGTGTGATGCGCAGCAGCATTAAGCGGCCTTCTAATTACCAAAAAGCAATGCCAAAGCCATATATGTCTGCTATTTCTGAACAAAGGGGATCCCAGAGAAGCATTTATAACCATTTGTGCCATAATTACACAAGCTGTTTGTAAATAATTTCAGTGAGAAACCTAAAGTTTGTGAAAAAGTTTGTGAAAAAGTGAACGATTTTTTTTATTTGATCGCATTTGGCAGGGAAATGGTGGCATGAAATATACCAAAATGGGCCTAGATCAATACTTTGGGTTGTCTACTACACTAAACTAAAGCT